>NC_068447.1:42247908-42305408 GCF_023373465.1 Oncorhynchus keta
ACAGTGCATTATTAAACAGTGACTAGGAGAGGGTTCGATACTACTTCCTGTACCATGCATCCCTTGAGAAAGGCCTAGCTGCTGAAACCTCAGAGCTGCTTTGCGTTGAATTTTCTTTTTTTTTTTAAATAGTCTAAAGTAAAGCAAAAACAAATTTTTTTGGGGGGTGTGCACGTGCTATTTGTCACTGTATCATGCAGCAGTCTACATATCTGCTGTTTTAATATGGCCCTTAGGAAGACGACTATTCTGTAAACACAGCTCCACCCATTGAATTGGCCTATTCTCTATGGAGGAGCACGAACCATACTGTCTGCCTCTGATTCCCCCTCTCGTCCAGATCTACCATCAGATCTGGGTAGAGATGAGTAATCTGCCTAAGCCATCGCAGACAGGCAGAGGCAGACCAGTCACACACACAGCCCACTTCCTTTCTCCGTTTCCCTGTCGTTTGTCTCCACTCTGTCCACAACACCACGGCGGTCACACCGACCCGTGGGAAAACACAGCCATTGTCATCTCTTCCTCTCATCTTAAAAGCTTTGACTTCACAGTCCCATCTCCCATTCCATCTGGATTACATTTATGTTGCGTTGGTGGGGGGAGGGGGAGAGGCAACCCAGCGAGCACATAATGTTCTGAGAACCATGTTTCTTAGAGCTTGGTGGTACCGAACTGTCTGTTCAAGCAGTTGGTACACAGTTCGGACACTCATCGGTAAAACACAAGACAAGACACCAGAGGTCTCTACACAGTCCCCAGGTTCAGAACACAGGCTGGTAAATGCACAGTATTAAATAGAGCCATGACTACATGGAACTCTCTGCCACCCCAGGTAACTCAAGCTAGCAATTAAAACAGATTTTTTAAAAACAGATAAAAGAACGTCTTACGGCACAACGGGGACTGTGGAGAGACACAGCCATTTTCATATTTTTTGTATTGTATTATGTTGGTGGGTGGCCTTGCATGAGCCTCGTCTTGTGCGAGCCGGAACGACTCATAGGGCAGGAGCCGTCTCCTGTTTCTGAAGCGTAAGGCAGAGGCAGGAGATAATGTAGTATTATGTAGTGTTATGTAGTATTATGTTTATTATGTATATTATATTATGTATATTATGTTTTTTGGCAGCGGCTAATTGGGGATGCCAATAAATACTTCTAAAAATACTACTTGGTTAGAGCTTGGTTTTCTTGTGGTTATTTTGCATACAACCTTCCCACAACATTCTGGGAATGGTGCAGGGGTTGCTTGGCTTTGAAACATGCTCAGCACATTTAAAGAACTTGACAAAATAACATTATTTTCTTGGTATTTCATTCCATTAACAGAACGTTTCCTAAAAGTTCAAACATGGTTACATTTAATTACGTTTGGTAATGTTCCAAGAACGTTTTCTCCAACTGGTTTGACATTGGGAATGTTCTCAAATAGTTCAGAGAACGTTAAGAAACAACATTCTTCTGTAGGAATTTCAGTACTTCAGCACAACGTTTTCTGCAGGTTTGCTCAATAGTTCTATTTAAAGTCATGTTCTCAAAACATTAAGAAAACTTTCCACAAAAACCACAAGAAAGCATTAGGGAATTCAAAGAATGTTCTAAGAATGTTATTTAAATTCCTATACAATTGATTCTTAGCGTCAACAAAGCTCTCTCAAGCCTCTATCTTGTTAAGTGTGTTCAGGTGTGTTGGTCTTGCCCACTAATTGGCTACACCTGATCTCAATGAGTGCTTGTTTCCTTTGAAATGGGGTCTGTTTGAATAGACTAAAATGAACAGATTTGTATGAGTTAACATCCTGGTGGCGCAGTGGACGAATTCCATTGATAGAAAACAGAACACCATTAGTTTGAATCTCACTGATGCCGTGCCACAAGTTAATTTCCCTCCAAATACACCTCTGCTGTTTTCAACCAGGATCTCAGCAATCACTGCCTCATTGCCTCCATCCGCTATGGGTCCGCTGTCAAACGACCACCCCTCATCACTGTCAAACGCTCCTTAAAGCACTTCTGTGAGCAGGCCTTTCTAGTCGACCTGGCCCGGGTATCCTGGAAGGATATTGACCTCATCCCGTCTGTAGAGGATGCCTGGTCGTTCTTTAGAAGTAATTTCCTCACCATCTTAAATAAGCATGCCCCTTTCAAAAAAATGTAGAACTAAGAACAGATATAGCCCTTGGTTCTCTCCAGACCTGACTGCCCTCGACCAGCACAAAAACATCCTGTGGTGGACTGCACTAGCATCGAATAGTCCCCGCCATATGCAACTTTCAGGGAAGTCAAGAACCAATACACCCAGTCAGTCAGGAAAGCAAAGGCGAGCATTTTCAAACAGACATTTGCATCCTGTAGCTCTAACTCCAAAAAGTTTTGGAACACTGTAAAGTCCATGGAGAATAAGAGCACCTCCTCCCAACTGCTCACTGCACCGAGGCTAGGAAAAACTGTCAGCACCGATAAATCCACATTAATCGAGAATTTCAACACACATTTCTCTACGGCTGGCCATGCTTTCCTCCTGGCTACCCCAACCCCGGCCAATAAATCCGCACCCCACGCAGCTACTTGTCCAAGCCTCCCCAGCTTCTGCTTCACCCAAATCCAGATAGCAGATGTTCTGAAAGAGCTGCAAAACCTGGACCCGTGCAAATCAGCTGGGCTAGACAATCTGGACCCTCTCTTTCTAAAATTATCCGCTGCCATTGTTGCAACCCCTATTACCAGTCTGTTCAACCTCTATTTCGTATCGTCCGAGATCCCTAAAGATTGGAAAGCTGCTGCGGTCATCCCCCTCTTCAAAGGGGGTGACACTCTAGACCCAAACTGTTACAGACCTATATCCAGCCTGCCCTGCCTTTCTAAAGTCTTCGAAAGCCAAGTTAATAAACAGATCACTGACCATTTCGAATCCGAGCTGGTCACGGGTGCACCTCAGCCACGCTCAAGGTATTAAATGATATCATAACCGCCATCGATTAAAGACAGTACTGTGCAGCCGTCTTCATCGACCTGGCCTCTATCGACTCTATCAATCACCGTATTCTTATCGGCAGACTCAACAGCCTTGGTTTCTCAAACGATTGCCTCGCCTGGTTCACCAACTACTTCTCAGATAGAGTTCAGTGTGTAAAATTGGAAGGTCTGTTGTCCGGACCTCTGGCAGTCTCGATGGGGGTACCACAGGGTTAAATTCTCGGGCCGAATCTTTTCTCTGTATATATCAACGATGTCGCTCTTGCTGCGGGTGATTCCCTGATCCACCTCTACGCAGACGACACCATTCTGTATACGGCTTCCTATTTTGCAACAAAGCCTCCTTCACTCTCGCCGCCAAACATACCCTAGTAAAACTATCCTACCGATCCTCTACTTCGGGCGATGTCATTTACAAAATAGCCTCCAACACTCTACTCAGGAAACTGGATGCAATCTATCACAGTGCCATCCGTTTTGTCACCAAAGCACCATATACCACCCACCACTGCGACCTGTATGCTCTCGTCAGCTGGCCCTGGAGCACGCACTCCAGCAGGTATATTTCACTGGTCATCCTCAAAGCCAACACCTCCTTTGACCACCTTTCCTTCCAGTTCTCTGCTGCAAATGACTGGAACTAATTGCAAAAATCACTGTAGTTGGAGACTTATCTCTCCCTCACTAACTTTAAACATCAGCTATCTGAGCAGCTAACCATCCCTGCAGCTGTACACAGCCCATCTGTAAAAATAGCCCATCCAATCTCCCTACCACATCCCCATATTGTTTTTATTTACTTTTTTGCTCTTTTGCACACCAGTATTCTACTTGCACATCATCATCCGCACATCTATCACTCCAGTGTTAATTTGCTAAATTGTAATTACTTCGCTACTATGGCCTATTTATTGCCTTACCTCCTCACGCCATCCTATCTGTACTTGGAGTTCAAAACAGTTAACCTAAGCTAGCAGTGTTATTTGAAGTCGAAACATTCAGTGAATGTTTTTAAGGAAGTTATTCAAAAACATCCAAATAAGTTTAACATTTCGTTCAAAACATTCATAACTTTTAGACAATGTTCTCAGAACGTTATTTAATTACCTTCAAATAACCTATCATTTCCATTCTCAGGACATCAATAAAACCTCCCAGGAACATTTTTGTACAGCTCAGGAACCATAGTACAGCTCAGGAAATCTATGGCTTCGTTCTCAGTACCAATGTAGCCTCTTACCAGTGGAAGAGGCTACAGCAAACCGACTCCAACCTCCT
The DNA here is from genome assembly GCF_023373465.1 of Oncorhynchus keta. Taxonomy (NCBI): domain Eukaryota; kingdom Metazoa; phylum Chordata; class Actinopteri; order Salmoniformes; family Salmonidae; genus Oncorhynchus; species Oncorhynchus keta. The sequence continues at coordinate 42,252,165 of NC_068447.1, forward strand.
GCAATGGGCCTCTATCTGCCTAATGCAACTGAAGGAACTCTTCTACAACTCTTCTACTCTTCTGTGTGAATAAAAGTGTCTGCTAAATGGCATATATACAATATATACAAGTCATTTGAAAGACAACTGACTGCATAGCTCAGATGACATAACAATATCTAGCTACAATACATGGCCAATAGTATGTGGACACCTGATCGACGAACATCTCATTGCAAAATCATGGGCATTAATATGGAGTTGGTCCCCCCTTTGCTACTATAACAGCCAATCACTCTTATGGGAATGTTTTCCACTAGATAATGGAACATTGCTGCAGGGATTTGCTTCCATTAATCCACAAGAGCATTAGTGAGGTTGGGCACCGATGTGGGGCGATAAAGCCTTCCAATTAGGCCTTCCAATTCATCCCAGAGGTGTTTGATGGGGTTGAGGTCAGTGCTCTGTACAGGCTCGTCAAGTTCTTCACACTGATCTCGACAAACCATTTCTGTATGGACCTCGCTTTGTGCATGGGGGTATTGTCATGCTGAAACAGGAAAGGGCCTACCCCAAAGTGTTGCCACAAAGTTGGAAGAAAACATTCATCTAGAATGTTATTGTATGCTGTAGCGTTAAGATTTCCCTTCACTGGAACTGAGGAGCCCGATCCACGAAAAACAGCCTCAGACTATTTTTCCTCCTCCACCAAACTTTACAGTTGGCACTAATAATATGCATTCGGGTAGGTAGGGTTCTCTTGGCATCTGCCAAACCCAGATTCATCCATCGGACTGCCAGAGAACGTGTTTCCAATGCCAGCAAGTTTGGCATTGCACATGGTGATCTTAGGCTTGTGTGCGGCTGTTCGGCCATGGAAACCCATTTCATGAAGCTCCCGATGAACAGTTATTGTGCTGACGTTGCTTCCAGAGGCAGTTTGGAACTCGGTAGTGAGTGTTGCAACCGAGGACAGAAGATTTTTTAGACGATACGAGCTTCAGCACTTGGTGGTCCCGTTCTGTGAGCTTGTGTGGCCTACCACTTCACAGCTGACCCGTTGTTGCTCCTAGACGTTTCCACTTCACAATAACAGCACTTACAGTTGACCGGGGAACCTCTAGCAGGGTAGACATTTGACAAACTGACTTGTTGGAAAGGTGGCATCCTATGACGGTGCCACATTGAATGTCACTGAGCACTTCAGTATGGGCCATTCTACTGCCAATGTTTGTCTATGGAGATTGCACGGCGGTGTGCTTTTATACACCTGTCAGCAACGGGTGTAGCTGAAATAGATGAATCCACTAATTTAGAGTGGTGTATACATACTTTTGACCACATACTGTATATCTTTATCATTCAGATAATTATTCATCTTTTACTGTTTATACACAGATAGCCATGATTGTTTAGCATCTGTTGTTTAGTAAAGGCTTTACAGCTTTAATCCTGTGATTGTGGTGACTCAGAGCTTGTTATGATGAGAGAGAGACTTGTCTGGTCTGGTATGTCTGATTGTATCTGCATTAGAGAGACGTGACAAAGCCAGGCTTATCGTTTGTCTACATGCTTCAATTAAATCCCATTTGGCACATTATTCCCTATTTAGTGCACCACTTTTGACTAGGGCCCATATGACTCTGGTCAAAAGTAGTGCTCTATGTATGGGATAATGTGCAGTTTGCGACGCACCCATTGTGTGTGTTCTCTTCTCACATGTGAGGTAGGATCAGCTTTCCCTCTATACCCCCATGCTTAAACCAACATGATGATACAATTATAAAAGGCGAAGACGTGTCTTTTAAGGGAACAAAATACTTCCAAGGGATTTGCAAACCTTAGAGCAACGGCACAATAGGGCCTAATTTATTCTGTGTAAAGCACCAATAGTCATTGGAATTCAGCTTATGCAAAAGTTGATGTACAGCATTTGCATGAGTTGCAATACAGTTCTGTTCTGTTCTTGTATTTCTATTTAATCATAGGGCCTTCTGCTAGAACCACGTAGTCATTGTGAAAACGCTAAAACACTGAAGATGTGCAGCTGTAGTGGCTTGAGGTGTGTTGAGAGATTGTTCCTTCACACCTGAGTGAGAGAAGAGTTTGCAGTGACAAAACATGCCTCCGTGGCTGATGTGTTGTGTTCCACCCACAGGTCTATGTAATCACACCTGCCAGCACAACTACAGGTGGCCGACATCATGTCTCATCATAGCCCATACAACACTTCATAAACTAGTAATGATGGGAAGGATCTACTGGGCCCATATTTATATAGCATCTCAGAGAAGTAGTGGTGATGTCGGGAACAGTTTTGAGTTTAGACCATAATGAATGAGGGGGGGGGGGGGCCTGATACTAGATCAGCACTCGTACTCTTGAGACACCTTATGAATACTGCCCCTGATCTAGCATCATTTCGCCTCTGACCATAGAATCTCACTTATCATGATCTAAAAAGCAAAACCGATCTTAGATCGGCAGCACGGCCACGCAGAGGCGCCTTATGAATACGGGCTCTGGGTTTTGCTTTGAATGGACTCAATATAAGGGACACGTTTTGCAATGTTCAGCTATTCTGTAAACTGAACCTTGCCTTGGGGTGAAATGCCATCGCTAAACTGGAGACAATCTAGAGTGGAAACATGTGCAGGTGTTCTAGCCAATAAGCACCGATGTGGTTTGACGCTTTTCTGATGTGGTCAATGTGGGAAATATGTCAGTTAGGCATCCGTATTTGATAGCCTACAACATTCTAATCATGACAGACTTGTAATAACGAAGTTTTACCTACCTATTTTTATTTAAAACAGCTATCCATACCTAGACAAAAGGTTAAACGAATAGGCAACAGCTGTCACAAATGTCAGATGAAATGTGCAGCGTACTAGATATTCAATATAACACTCAAATCATAAAAATATATATATTTGAAGACTTTTACCCGTTTTATTTGTCCTTTTAAGCGCAGCTTCTTGCTTTTCACGAAGAAGCCAAATGATGTATCATCACAGACATGCGCCACGTTGGTCCCATATTACAAACAAAATGTGTCTTTTAAACTACTTTAAAGTGTTAAAAGACAACCAAAATGAATGTATTAGATAGGTCTTCCATTCATATGTCAACCTTTGAGTTCGGTGAAAGTTCTCAGTCCCAGATGTTGAATCGTAGAATCTCTCCACATCCTTTCCTGTTTCGATGCGAATCAAAGTCAGTATTTTTATTTGGCGCTCCTCCCAACTTTCTGTCAAATGATTTCAGTTCTGCTACAATGAAACGACTCTAAACTGAATATCCAAGATACCTGACTGGGAAAATGAACGCCCGTCCTTTCGGTCTAAGATATATGGTCCGTCCAAGTTTACCAGATTTGTCTCGTCTCAAGCGCGGCGCTGTGACGCGAAATCTCGGTCTAGAATCTTTGACTGATAAACCGAAAACACGAAGCCGAGCTGGAACATAGGCTAGACGTCAGCCTTCCGCTTTGAAATAAGTTCACAAACAGCCCATGGCTCCATCTCGATAAAGTAGCCTACGTAGCCCGCCTAGGAACCTTCAACCTAACTTTGCTCTGTTCCTGATTAAAGCGCAAGATTAGGCCTAAAGAGATTTTAAATAAAATTGTGTCCCACCCCTCATTGTCTCGAACGGGGTCTGGCTGGAATGTGCTCTCTCAGAGCAGTTTTCCTGTTGCTGGCAAACCTCTTATTTTCTCTGGTTTTCCCTCTTGCAGCCTGGCGTTTAGGAAGACTACAATTACAGGGCAGATGTGGCTTTGGGTCTTTCAGTGATGCGAGTTTAAGAGATAGACTGTAGTAAATATGTTATAACTACATAATTAGGCATCAAGCAGACAACACTTTTACACTTGAACTTTAATCATAACTTCATTATTAGGCCTTAACATACACTGTGTGTGTGTGTGTGCTGTTTTTTTGTGTGATGCTCACTGCCTTTGTATCACTAACACTGTCTGTCTCATTTGACTGAGCCGTCCATGGCGACTGGACCGGAGACAAACAGTGTGACACCCTATTCCCTATGCAGTGCGCTTTTGACCAGAGCCATAGCGCTCTAGCCAAATGAAGTACACTACATAGGGAATAGGGTGTCATTTGGGACACACCCTCTCTGAGACGGCCGGTCCCAATTCACTCCCTACCCCTCCTCTTACCCCTTGGATCTAACCCTCCAGCGTTTGCGGAGCTAACTGAGTAATGGAGGATGACACACTAACTGTTAATGGTATTACAACTGGTATCCGGTCTCGTTTCGCTCTTGTGTTACAGCAACAAACACTCTTCTTGTATTTGTTACTATATTAGGCTATCCTCCTCAGAAGCACAGTCGGAGCTCTAGGAGAACATTGCACTATTTTAGCCAGCTTTGGTCACCATGAAATATCCTTTAAAAGGAAGTTGCAACGCTCACAGTGGGTCTAAATCCAGTAAATATAGCTATCTAGACCCAGTGGATCAATTTCACAATGATCCAAATATGACTTGCCTCCTTTATGGGAATGTTTTATTATACTGATGTGTGGGTGAGATCTTTTCTTCATTTGAGTTATGTGAATTCCTTCATCTCATGGTCCCGAATATGATCCTCTTGGCCGATGTACAGCAGCTAGATACACAGCTGGGAGGCCTCACATCAACAATCTCAGGGAAGAGAGAGAGCAAAAAATGTTTTCCTTATTTCGAGCAGCAGCAGCAGCATGTATTTTTCCTTCCCCACATTCATCTGTGAGCCGCTGAGATCCGGGTTTGTTCTCGGCATTCTTTCAGTGCCAGGCAACACCATGGAAAGAGAATGATATGTCATCCAATGTCTATGGGCAGCACAGTGTGTCTCTGTTTTCTCCAGGCTTCGCTGGGACTCTTTGTTTTGTTGTTGTGCAATAATCGCACGGGACAGGGTTGAATAGAATGGAGGGAAAGTCTGGGCAGTCTGCTTTGACATTCAACAATCTTTGAAAGAAATGGTCTACAAGGACACATTTATAACAGATGAGAAATAATCATTTGAAAGGCTTAATCGAATTACAGAAACGACTAAACTGCAGTCGAACCACTTGATTTGCTGTGGAGACGAGGGGTGGGAGCATAAGACTGACGCTAGAACTTCCTTTCCAAGAAAGGTTTTAGCAGTTCTGGAAATATATATGAACTTTCTGTGCACTATGTAGGAAATTGGGTACCATTTGCGACGCACTCTCTGTCTTTAGTCACGGGTTCTAATCTGGCCTCTCTCTGACCTCCATAAGAATCTTGTTTCAATGTTGACTTTATATTGACTAGTTCCCCAACTGTAAAAGGGAACTGAAACTAAATACTCCAGAGATAGTGTGAGAAAGTTTCTCTGGGTTCACTGCATATGTTGATCTACTGGAATGAAAGTTGATGAGGGGTTTTTGGTCAATTTTGCAATTCTGGCATTATTTTTGATCTTATCCCCCTCCCCCCTAAAAAAAAACATTTTGTCAGTTTGTTTAGTTAGTTTTCCCAATTTTGTCTCGTTTGCTCTACATACTGGTCTCAATATCCGCGGTGCTGCTCGTGGCAACGTCACTTCGCCTGAGTTTACCTTTAAAACAGTTGCACTGTACCTACAGTGCATCTGTTAACATAGCTAAGACTTCTGAGTAAGTTTGTGCCACGTAATAATAAAGTCACTCAGTGTCTGGCTTATCTAAGAACCTGAGCCTCATCAAAGTGAGGTTATCCCAGATTTAACGAGCCCGGTGTAACGAGTGCGCTGAGAGTCAGGAAGCAAGTTCAGAGAGTGAGTGTTTTAATAAACAAATAACACGGAGCACAAACAACGCCGACATGAAAACAGAGTCAACAACACCCGAGGAAAGAGCCAAGGGGAGTGACGGATAAAGGGAAGATGATCAAGGAGGTGATGGAGTCCAGGTGAGTGTCATGAGGCGCAGGTGCGCGAGACGACGGTGACAGGTGTGCTGGATAATCAGCAGTCTGATGACCTAGAGGCCGGAGAGGGAGTATACGTGACAGTACCCCCTCTCCGACGCACGGCTCTAGCCGCAGGACACCGTGAAAAAGGGGAAGGAACCCGGGACCCCTGTTGATACACGAGAACCTGTCACGCCAGCTGAGGCACGGAAACCTGTCGGGTCAGCAGGGGCACAGGAACCTGACGGATCGGTTGAGGCATGGGAGCAGATAGACATTTGACATTTCTTTGCTATGGCTCTGGTTCCTTCACAGTTTCGATAATAATTAGTTGTTTCAGACATGCTGTATGTTAAGAAAGCGGAAGCCCAAACAAACTCTACTGATCTTTCTAACGACTGACTCCCCAAAAATGAAACGACAAAATAAGTTAACATATAAAAAGCATAATCCTCTTGATAGATACATGACTAGTAAAGTCTAGGAATGTTCAGGCCATTTCAGGAAGTCCTTACAGCGTATCCCAATCAAGAGGAAAAACAACAGTCCATCCATTAGTCTTAGTCTGGCTCAGATGCTAGTTTCCACCCATGTTATTGAAGACACCACTGCAGGGCTGAAACTGGGCTTCCATGATGGTCCCGGAAAGGGGCCACCACAGGGGAGCTGTCCCCCCGTCCCTCTTATATGACATCATCACAGATTGGACTTAGTAAGAGATGGCAGCACAGAGGCCGTTCTATTCTCTCGGGGTTCTGTGCCCTCACTCTGTGGCAGTTTACAAACAGACAGCTGGCAGTTTAACTTGCCTTGGCGGGCTCCTTGGCCTTGGCCGCCGCCTTGGCTGCCTTCATTTTAGATTTCTTAAGTGCCTTCTCTTGAACTTCCTTCTCTTCCTCCAACTTCTCCTTTTCCTTTTTCTTCTCCTGCTTATCCGATTTGTACTTCCAGACTGGAGGCTCCAGGTGGCCCTTGTGCCTCTTCGTCTTCTTCGCCTTCTTGGGTGTTTTTTCCGCAGACTTAGTGAAGGTGATCGTGGGGATGCAGCCGTACGGGAAGACACTGTTCCGATTCGCCAAGGAATGGGGGAGGAATTTCTGGACGCCGTTTGCAGCCGTTGAGACGACACTGCCCCTTCGCTTCGTGTCTGAGCAGCAGTTGGCAAGCAAGAGGGAGGACGACACCGGCGCCGGCGTGAAGGAACACTTCACACCGTTACTATGACACACGGAGCTCTCCTCCAGTTCCTTGCTGCTGTGCTTTTCCATCAGCTCCGGCACAGCCAGCCGCCGCTTCCCGACCTCGGGGGGGCTGGTGGGGCAGAGTGGCCTGCAGCCCATGGAGACTAGTGGACTGTGGATGGACGTTGTCATCCTCACCATGTGGTCCAACACCCCATTGTCCTGAGGGTCGTTGGGGATGCTGAAGGTCAAGCTGTCCTTCAGACGCTGGGTCAGGTTCTTGGGGGCCATGGCTTTAGAAGATAGGAGACAGAAGAAGATTACTTTATTGTCAATATAAGAATACATGCCATTTAGCAGACGCTTTCACCCCATTAGTACAGAGACACTGAAATGTGTCTTTTTCCTTTATACCTACCCACCCAAGACACACACACAGCCTCCACACATGTGTCCGCTGCAATGCAGCAGCACCTCTGAAGCAGTGTTATGCTCAAAGGCACAACAACAGGTGATGTGGCCTATTTAGGCTTGCATCCCTCCCCGATATATTTTTTCCCAGTTGGAGCAGGGATTTGAACCAGCAACCCTTCAGATTCTCGTCTCTCAAACCTTTAGCCACCAGCTCCTTCAGCTCGGGCCACTCCATCACGTAGCTATCGCAGAACTGTTCGGCGATGGGACACGCCTGGAGGCGACGGAGACGCTGCAGGACCTCGAAGCGACTTGTCTTCAGGGCCCAGTCTGTTATGCTTTTCCCTTTGACATCGTCCACTACGTTAATATCAGCACCTGGTAAGTGGTCAGGGAGAGACAGGGGGGAGGGGAATGGAGAGAGAGAGAGAGAGAGAGAGAGAGAACAGATGCATAAAACCTTGAGGGAAACTGGTCATGATCAGATTTTCAGAAGGTAACTTGTATTCAAAGTCAGCATAATTGCCCCACCAAGTGGCCGTTAAGGGAACACGAAATGGTGCAGGGAGATACAGAACAGGAGATTTTTTTAAAACACACTATGAAATTTGTCACCATTTGTATGCCTTGACTAATTACGAGACAGCATGCCGAAGGCGTTGAATAAATGAATGCATCTACAGTTTTGAGGCAGGTGAACCTAAGGTTTCCATTAGGGTTAATTGGTTAATTAGCTCCTAGATGTGTCATTGGAGTCATTATTAGCAGTGTCTATTTTCAGAGGCTTGTCCTCAACCATTCATTCAACACATTATAAGGCATGTCGGTGTAATACATTAACACAGGAATACTCCCAACCCGTCGCTCCTTATGGAGAACACTACGTAAATAGGGTAAACATCATTTTGACCTGTCTTTGGCTTATAAACGTGTAACAGGTGTGACTGAGTGGAATATTTCCAGAGTCGCGCCTATATCAGTCCTGGTAAATCCACACAGGGCTAGCTAATCCAGCCTGTAACCCAAAACTGCTAGTCCCAGATCAGATAAGAAGATCCGAAAGGAAAATCCTTAGAAATCCTTAGATTTGTCCCTTAACTCAGCTAGGTCTGCGTCATCAAAATCTGTCATAACCATACACTTGGTCTGTGTCTGAAATGGCACCCTATTCCCTATATAGTGCACTACTTCTGACCAGGCCCTTGCTTTTTCTTTCTTCACGATAACCATAGAAACATAATGAATAAAAGTAATTCTGTTTCTACGTTGACAAATTAACAACCCATTTCACCCTAGTACCTGTGCATTTACTGTTTCGAGAACAAGACAAAAGATATGTTCGCAAATTGCCAGTGCGGAGAGTGACGATTTATGCCACTTGGAAAAGGAAAACCCACGAAAATAGCCCTTAGAAGACTTCCCCACCCTGAACTCAAAGAACTCCAATTCTTGATTTGACTGACTCCAGCCACTTACCGGCCATTATGAGGGAAGACACACAGTCCTCCCTGCCTTGTATGGCTGCCTTGATGAGGGCAGTGAAGCCTCTGATGTCCCTCACCTCCAGGTCTACCTTAGGGTAGTAGTTCAGGATGAAGTTGAGGATGGATATGTAGCCTGGGGGGTTATTAGGAACGTTGTTGTTACAGTACAACCACATAGACAATATACTCCAGAATACCGGGGATCTTGGATACTCCACAGATTTACTTAATCTTGTATGTTATTATACACTTTTAACGAACATTTCCAGTACAACCCACATTTATGCTTCAGCAGAATGCACTGCGACAACGGTAAAGGGATTTATTTTCCAGATACTTCCCTGATTGCAGTACTTTTGACCACCCAATCATAGGCCATGTTAGAGGTTGAAATGATATGACATAATAATGCCACCTCTTGCTCACCCAAGCTAGCCATCATAATATCGCGGTGCTTACCGGCCTGGGCAGCGATCATCACTGCCGTGCTGCCTTCGTTGTCCTGGTGGTTGATGTCTATCAGTGGACACGTGTGTAGACCATAGACGATGTCCACGTAGCCTCTGGAGACAGCCAACATCAGGCCATTCTGACATGGGGACAAAGCAGAAACAAAGACATGTGGTCATTAACTAGGTGTATGCTTTCATGCACCAGCAACCGGCATACTTTTGCTCATCCTCCTTGTGGGACCGCTTACATTAAAACCAACACTCGAGTAACTGACTTAGTGTCAGCTAACCCTCTCAGGGACCGGTCCACATCATGCCAGAGACCCAAGGACCAAAGGTTGAGAAACTCTGCTCGAATTTACAATATCTGGGGCCAATATGGTTTCGATGATAGTGGTGGGTAGTGTGAGGAACACCAGAGAGAAGTATTAAACTTTTCTATTACACTTCTTATGTTACTATTGATCGTGTGGGCGAGTAAGGTGTGTGTGTGTGTGTTTCTGTTTGTTTGTGCATCCTTACCCTGCCGTTGATGTCCAGCTCCATGACTTCTTCCTTAGTAACCCCCCTCTCCAGGACCCTCTGTAGGGTTTGCGCCTCGTTCCTGTTACAGGCCTCGTACAGTGTAGAGGTGGTGCCTCCTCCACCCCGCCTCATCTCATAGTCTGGCATGATGGAGTCCTCAGACACCAAGCTGGCCGTTTCAGACTCATTCTGAGAAAGTTCCGAGTCCTCGGAGGGGCCGGCGCCCAGCTGCGGGTCATTTAGTGCATGAGCCATCGCTAGAACTCCAGGAGCCCCAAGACGAGGGGATCACACCCAATCAAGAGGCCTCCTCGGCCCCCAGAAGGATGAGATCAGAACCTGTGGAGGTGGAAAGGACCCTGCCTCTGCCCTGCTGATAATGACCGCATCCTGGAGGATCTCTGGAGGAATGGACAGACAAACAATATGACTGTCTGGAGGGTCACAGACAAGCACGCACACACACACACACACACACACACACACACACACACACACACACACACACACACACACACACACACACACACACACACACACACACACACACACACACACACACACACACACACACACACACACACACACACACACACACACACACACACACACACAATATCACTGTCACACTCGAGCATCACACAGAGACCTCTAATTCAGTTACACATTGTGAAACGACTGGCTCACTCAATTATGTGATGAAGCAAAAGTCCTGTTCGTATTATAGTACGCTTGTCTTCCCTCTCCCCAACATATCATCTGTTTTGGATCAGAGTGTTGTTCAACTGCTCATACAGCGTCTCTCAAACCTCTCTGATTCACAGTACAACAACTCAAATAAACCATCTAGCTGGCGTCTGCAGGCATATATTGTAGAAGAATAGCCATTAAGGCTGTATTTACCTTACAATCAGTGACCAATGTGACAACAAAACATTTTCTAATCATTAGCCTACATACTGTAGTTGACCCTCTCACGTCCATATCTTTCAATCAATCTTGATCCGTTAAATAGCTTGCTCCCTAGAATCCTTTTAAGGTTCTCTGAGACAGCACAGTCGTAACTCCTACGTTTTCCATTGACAGCATGGTGTGAGTGTATGGACAGGTCCATTGATTGGTTCAAGTCCATGTGACGTTCTAAAGTGGATGAGCCTCAACTAATCCCCAACCTGAAGTGAGCCTTAATGCCTGATTCACCTGAATTGCGTTTGTTCAGATATTTTCTTTTTCACATTGTCCTTCTCAGCACGGTTCCATCAACTATGGGGGATACGTATCCAGGCCAGTACAGCTCGACTAGGGCTGGCTCGCTTAGTTCCTATGGTGTGAATCAGGCTGAGGAGAACCTGAGGAGGACCTATCCCCACCACGCCAGGTGTGACTGACAGGAGGTGATGTAATCTGAGCCATTACGGCAGTCAGAAATTGTCGGCCCTCTTGTCCTTCTGCACTGTGCAACCTGACTGCAGCGGCGGATTTAGGCACAGGCGACATGGGCAGCCGCCTAGGGCGGCATCTTGCCGGGGCGGCATGGGCAGCCGCCTAGGGCGGCATCTTGCCGGGGCGGCATGGGCAGCCGCCTAGGGCGGCATCTTGCCGGGGCGGCATGGGGCGCCCGCCCGCCCGCACAAAAAAAATAAAACAGAAATAAATGCATAAATGCAAAATGAAAAACAATATACAAATATATTCTGAATGGTGACATTTGCGCAATCGGTTTTCTATTGCTCATTTGCATGTCACGTCAATGGTATCATGTCACCGTGTGGAACTGTGGGTCAATTAACCTTGTCGGTGTGGGCGCCCTGATTCTAGTTTGGGAGCTAGGCAGGCTACTGCCTGGGTAGGTATCTCACTCAGAAGTACCAGATGGGGAGGGGGGCGGGGGTAGGTTGACCTCAGGTCTCCCCACTGGAAGCCCGAGGTAGGGGGAGCGTGGGGAATCTATCAAACAGAGTACCTCTAACTTTGTACCATACTAATGCAATTAGTTGTGAAATTTAGTTTGTGTGTTTCTTGTTTGAAGTGCAATAGTGTAATAATCTGGTTCTCTTCTTTCTAAGTGTGTTATTCTATTTGTGTATTTGTGTGATATAGGATTTGTGGAATGTAGTTTTATTTGTGTGTTTTTTGTTAGCACTAGGGTAATAGTGTAATAATGTAATTATTTTTACATTTCTATTTATACATTTCAATTAGTTCTATTTGCCTTTGTTACTTATTTTTGATAGTCACGAGTCGTATTGTTGTACATATTTGTATATTTATATAGTTGTAAATGTTATGATTATTTATTTGTGTTGTTCCAAATATCTGAATAAGAATGACAGTTAGTGCAGAATGGTGCTTCTTTTTGTTTGTTGTGGGGCCCTCCTTCTTGTTTGTTGTGGGGCCCTCCTTCTTGTTTGTTGTGGGGCCCCCCTTTTTGTTTGTTGTGGGGTTCGTCCAGGGAGCCATACAAGCTAGAACCGCCAATGAGAAGATAATGTTTGGTAACTGGCTTGAGGCCTAGATATCAGGACACCCTACTGGGAGACTTGGTGCTTGATGATTGATCTTATACTGAGATCAGTGGACATAGATATCAGATCTAGTTCCGTTTCAATAAATCCTTGGGGGTTTTAACTTTTTCAGGATCGGTGAGTCCCCTGACGTTGAGCTAACGTAGGCTAATGCAATTAGCATGAGCTTGTAAGTAAACACGAAAATTTCCCAGGACACAGACATATCTGATATTGGCAAAAAGCTTAAATTATTGTTAATCTACCTGCACTGTCCAATTTAGAGTAGCTATCACAGTGAAAGAATACCATGTTATTGTTTGAGGAGAGTGCATAGTTTTGAACATGAAACGTTATTAATATACCAATTAGGCACATTTGGGCAGTCTTGATACAAATTTTGAACATAAATGCAATTGTTCATTTGATCAGTCTAAAACTTTGCACATACACTGCTAACATCTAGTGGCCAAAATCTAAATTGCAGATGGGCTGGAATAACACGATGGCCTTTCTCTTGCATTTCAAAGATGATGGTACAAAAAAATACAAAATAATATTTTTTCCTTTGTATTATCTTTTACCAGATCTATTGTGTAATATTCTCCTACATTCCTTTCACATTTTCACAAACTGCAAAGTGTTTCCTTTCAAATGGTACCAAGAATATGCATATCCTTGCTTCAGGTCCTGAGTTACAGGCAGTTAGATTTGGGTATGTCATTTTAGGCAAAAATTGAAAAAATTGTCAGATCCTTAAGAGGTTTTAAGACCATCGCTGAGCACACATTTGCTATAAGTCTGTTCTGTAAGCTACTCTCTCTTTTCATTTCCACTGAACACCAGATGTATTTTGTTGTTTCCTACCCCGCAGCGGTTGGCTTTTAACAATATACATGGTCTTAGTCTACTCATTAGTCTAAAAGCTTCCTTTCAGTAGGATCTAGTTAAAACACAGAGGGGAGCACTCTACCTCTTCTAATCCCACAAGCCTTTGCTTTCATTCTTCTGCTGTTCTGTCGTTCCCCTCAGAAGAATGAAGATCAGTATCGCTACAAGCCCCCCTCCTCTCTCTCTCTCTTTCTCCCTCTCCAAAAACTTCCACTGAAAAATATGATTTGATTAAGTTCTCTGTTCTGTTGTTTATCTGAACAACAAACTGTGGAAGGAGAAAATAGGTTATAAAGGTAACAACAATCCACAACCAGTGTTGCCTCTGATAAACTCCCCAACAAACAGACTAGTGGGACCATGACCTTTGACATAGTTATAAACCACCCCACATCCACGACACGTCCATGTCTCACCATAAAAAGTCTCTATCCAATAGGGTATTCTCCTCTTGTTCCTCTGTTTACTCCCTCTCTCTCTCTTCCTGGGTCAACACTGCATTAGCATCCCCTCTTCCTCCTCTGTTCCTCTCTTCCTCTGGGATCTTGGAGGAGTCCCAGTGACATCAGACTTGTGCTTCTCCAGCTATAGACCCCTCCAACCTCCTCCTCCTTCCCTCCTCACACGGTGTGCCTCGCTCTGCTTGGCTTGGCCACTTAGCCTAGGCTGTCCGATGCATCACCACCACCATGCAATCCTCCTTCCAGGTCTTTACATAGACACTGAATGCTAAGTCAGGCAACAGGCAGCCTGAAGCTGCTGGTCTAATTTAGTCGGGAGGCAGCATGCTCTCAGCTCTCATCCCGATTACAGGAGATTTACAGGAGGATTAGAAGGCAAGGAACAACAGCAGGAGGAGCAGCTCTCCTGACAGGCTGGCAAGGAGCAGAGCAGGAGGGACTGCTCTCTTTCTCTTTCTCCCTGTTTTTTACCCTTATGTTGCGTATCTCTTTTCCTGGTCTGCTCTCTTTCTCTGTCTTTGAAAGTTATTCTCCATCTCCCTCTCCCTCTCTCTGTCTCTCCTTTCTTTCTCTCTCTCTTTCTCCCTCTCTCCCTCCTATTCTTCTCCCTCTTTCGTTGCCATTCTCCATCTTTCTCCTTCTGTTAGCGCTAGCCTCTCTAATGGTCTAATCCATTTGAAGGGACAACAAACTAACCCTGCTGTTATTGCGAGCCAGGGGCCTAGTCAGTTAATTGTTCCAAAAATGGCATGCAAAGGACACACACATGCACACATGCACGCGTGCGCACACACACACACACACACACACACACACACACACACACACACACACACACACACACACACACACACACACACACACACACACACACACACACACACACACACACACACACACACACACACACACACACACACACACACGCACGCATGCACATATAGAGGGAGGGAGGAGCACATACCCACATTCACACACAACATAATTGTTCACAGAAAGATGTCTGCTATAAAATGAGGTAACATGGACTATAGGTTACAATCACTTGAAATGATACACAGAAGATGCTTAGAACTGTGTTTTCAGTCCCAATAGTATGCAATTTGTCATCAGGGTGTGCACCAGCCTAGCAGAGAGATTACTGACTAAGTAAGTCTGCCCCTTACTGGCTGTTTGCAGAAGCACAATAGAGCTCCAATACAGTTCAAAATGAATCAAATCTAATCAAATGTCATTGGTCGCATACACATGTTTAGCCGATGTTATTAAGGGTGTAGTGAAATGCTTGTGTTCCTGGCTCCAACAGTGCAGTAATATCTAACAATACACAACAATGCACACAAATCTAAAAGTAAAAGAATGGAATTAAGAAATATAGAACAATTAGGGCGAGCAATGTCAGAGTCCGGAGTATCAAAAATTGAGGGCCAGGCCCAGCCAATCAGAATTTGTTTTTCCCCAGGATGTGGAGGTCCCTGGATTGGCATGGTTACACGTGGTCTGCGGTTATGACGAACGCAGACCACGTAGGATGAAGCTTAAGGTAGAGAAATGAACATTCAGTTACCTGGCAACAGCGCTGGTAGACTTTCCTGCTGTCCACATACCAATCACACGCTCCCTCAAAACTTGAGACATCTGTGGCATTGTGTTGTGTGACAAAACTGCACATTTTAAAGTTGCCTTTTATTGTCCCCAGCATAAGGTGCACCTGTGTAATTATCATGCTGTTTAATCGGCTTCTCTATATTCCACACCTGTCAGGGGGATGGATTATCTTGGCAAAGTAGAAATGCTCACTAACTGGGATATAAACACGTTTGTGCACAAAATATGAGCGAAATAAACTTTTGTGCCATGCAACATTTCTGGGATTTAAAAAAATGTAATCTCATGAAACATGGGACCAACACTTTACATGCTGTGTTTATATTTTTGTTCAGTATATATATATGTAATGGGATGTATAGACATTATGGACAGTATGTGGACAGAATATATAGTATATCTGAAGAATAGATAGGATAGAATAGTATATGTACAGAAATAGTTGAATCGGATGGCATTGACTACAATACAGTATATACATATACAATGGGTAAAACAGTTTGTAAACAGTACTCAAGTGACCAGTTAGTTATGTGCCAGTGCCAGTGCTACATGTGTTTCAAAGCATCCATGTCTTAGAAGCACTAAAATAGCCCTGAGTGTACAGTTTAAGGGTACCGTTGAGCTGAGCCTTTTAAAACAAGCCTAAGGCAAGGACATTATCCACATCCAAAGGTACCTGTGCTCTCTGAGCTCTCTGCCCCTCCTCTCACTGACAACACTAATGCAAGAACACCCACATTTATATAACTCTGCCTATCATAGCGAGCTCTTGTGAAAACCCCTGTAGCCATACACATAAAACAAACGACAAAAATCCGTCAGATATCGTCGATTGAAGCACCTGCCTGGCATTAAGAGTTCGTTAGACAACAGACTGCTGTTGCTGGAAACACTAAGGGCTTCCAATCTCTGTCAATCCTATCAAATGTCCCTAGGCCCATTGAAGATGTCTCATAGCTTATCAAAAGCTGCCTTTGGCGTTTCTGTCAGATCAACTTTGCAGTACCAGTGAAATGAACTTTCAAGACAACAAAATGCTGTAATATTCACTAAACTAAAAGCTCCATAGAACAAGAAGTGGTAGGCATTTATACAGTAGGAGGTGTGTTGGAATACTAGGTTGCAACATCTCAGCCAGTCATTCGAGGCACAAAGAGATTCAGAGAGATTCACATGATGCCAGAAAGCACAAGTTCCCAGGTTCTATGGTGCAACGGTTAGTACTCTGGATTTTGTATCCAGTGATCAGAGTTCAAATCTAGGTAGGACCTGGCTGGTGTGACAGACAAGAAGAGAAATATCATTTACATTTTTAGTCATTTAGCAGGCGCTCTTATCGAGAGTGACGTTCAGTAGCAATTAGGGTTTTGTGCCACGTTAACAGAATTTCCAACGAGTCGGCTCGGGGAATCCAACCAGTGACCTTTCTGTAACTGGCTCAACACTCAAAAACCGTTAGGATACATGCCGCGGTTCAAACCCCCCTGGAGTCAATTGATGGTAGAATTTTGTCCGGTAGTGTATATATATATATATAAAAACACATTTCCTGAGCCTTCTTATATCTCCTATATATAGGACAGACACTTCAAAACCTTATGAGTTATTTTACTGTCTTTTTTTTCCATTTCTGAATGTCTTATTCAATGCGTTTCTATGGGATATAGTAGTAACGTCCAAATTCAATATTTCATATATAAAATTCTAAATCAAATACCTAAATGATCCATGGTATGACCTTCTTAAAACAATTCCACATGTCAGCTTAGAACCCAGGGTCAGTCACTACATCCCCCAGAGAAGAGAGAAGGGAGGGAGGGAGAGGGGTCAGAGAGACCGGGGGAATGAGAGCGGGGAGAGCGATCGACGGGGTGGGCGGGGGCGAGGGGGTAGAAGCGGAGCGGAGGAGTCATCAAGCCTCACTATCAGACTTTGAATCCAGTGATCTGAGCTCGAACCTCAGTGCAATCTGCCTGGCTTTTGCACCTAAGTGGAAATTCAAAACCTGAATCCCATCGCAAATGGCACCCTATTCCCTATGAAGTGAATGAACTTTGACCAGGGCCTGAATAGGGAAGTGCACTATATAAAGAACGAGGCGCCATTTCGTGCAAACCCAGAGAAGAGAAGGAATGACTGTTGAAGAGACGACTAGCTCAGTCTGTGGGAACACAGACCCATGTCATGAAAAACAACATGCCTTTCTCCACCTCTTAGAAGGGGAGGTTGAATCACAAAAGATGAGACTGCAACTCCACCCAGTACCAGACAGGGGCAGCAGAGCATAGTCCACATGCGCCAACCATGTAGTCTATGGCCGCAACAGTTGGTTACAGCTCATGTCCACCAGAGGCATCAAACTCTTTGGAGTTACGGAGGAAGTCATTCATTGTCAATGGAGCAGTCCGCAACGCTACGTTGGGGGTGCCACACTAGGCTGTGGTACGTTATGTGTACCGCATGCATTTAATATTTTCAACCCGCGTGTGGCTTTAGCGTGCGGTGGTACAAACGGAAGTACACACACAGACTCCAACTAGCTAGCTTTTAGCGAGTTGCAAAGCGATGTACGTGTGTGTCAAGTACGGAAAATGTGGGCTAGACATCTGGCAAATCAAAATGCATATGCATCTGGCGGACATTGGGTGTGTGTTACGTGTTCACAGTGGAAACTAACTGAAAGATTGGAGATTTTACTTGTTGTCCTATGAAGAAGATTAAATCCAGTTGAACATGTGAATTCAATTTATATTTTTTCAATGGATGACATTTTTATAAACGTCTTCCAAACCAGACATTTCCTGATGTTCCCTTCCATGCTGATTCATTTGTCTGGATGCAAATTCTTTCCAGAGTCCTAATGAATATTGAGGTTACAAAATGGGGAAGTGCCTCGGTGTGTGAGAGTGACAGAGTGAGTGTGTAAGTTGATTTCAGGTTCAATGGTGTACTGAATCCAGCAATCCGAGTTCACATCTTGTACCTGCCTGTCTTTTGACCTTGATGAAGTAATGAGCCCAAACTCACAGAGTAGGAGGGAGACCAGCCTGGTCTCATAGACCTCGCCATCACGGTTGACAACTCCCCAGTGCAAAGAACCTTGGCGTGACCCTGGACAACACCCTGTCGTTCTCTGCAAACATCAAAGCAGTGACTCGCTCCTGCAGGTTCATGCTCTACATGCTCTGCCTCACACAGGAAGAGGCGCAGGTCCTAATCCAGGCACTTGTCCTCTTCCATCTGTACTCCTGCAACTCACTGTTGGCTGGGCTCCCCGCTTGTGCAATCAAACCCCTGCAACTTATCCAGCCCGCTGCAACCCGCCTGGTTTTCAACCTTCCCAAGTTCTCTCATGTCACCCTGCTCCTCCGCACACTCCACTGGCTTCCAGTTCGAAGCTCGCATCCACTACAAGACCATATCTGCTTACCTACGGAGCAGCAAGAGGAACTGCCCCTCCTTACCTTCAAGCTATGCTCAAACCCTACACCTCAGCCCGAGCACTCCGTTCTGCCACCTCTGGTCTCTTGGCCCTCCTACCCCTACGGGAGGGCAGCTCCCACTCAGCCCAGTCCAAGTTCTTCTCTGTCCTGGCATCCCAATGGTGGAACTAGCATCTCCATGAAGCCAGAGTCCCTGCCCATCTTCCGAAAGCATCTGAAACTCTACCTCTTCAAAAGTCTTAATTAAATAATACTCCTCCTCACCTCGACCCCCCCCACAAAAAAAACAACACCAAAACAAATTGAACCAGCACTTGACCCACCCCCCTAGCTCTGACTCTACTGATAGCTATGTTATTGCCTGTGATATGGGGTTGTCTCACCTAGCTATCTTAAGATAATGCACCAACTGTAAGTGGCTCTGGATAAGAGACTCTGCCTAATGACTAAAATATAAATGTGTAGACTAGACGTACCATAGTAAATGTAAATACGGAACATTTTGTATCATATGTTACGTTTGGTATGGTTATATAAGTCAGAAGGTTACTTAAGTCAAAATCGAAATAGGGTGGTTGGGTTCGCATATAATGCAAATGTCTTGCAACCAAAAGACTGGCCGTTTGAATCTCATAGAGAACAAGTTTAGCTAATTTGCAACTTTGCAGCTACTTACTACTTTTTAGTTACTTTGCAACTACTTAGCATGTTCGCTAACCATTCCCTTAACCCTGACCTTAACCAACTAGCTAAAGTTAGCAACAACAAATTGGAATTCGTTAACATATCATACACTTAGCAAA
Source organism: Oncorhynchus keta (assembly GCF_023373465.1). Taxonomy (NCBI): domain Eukaryota; kingdom Metazoa; phylum Chordata; class Actinopteri; order Salmoniformes; family Salmonidae; genus Oncorhynchus; species Oncorhynchus keta. Next base: position 42,271,837 of record NC_068447.1, read on the forward strand.
TTCATAACATATCGTACGAATTGCAATTTGTAACATACTATGCAAATTGTAATTCGTAACATATCATACGAAATGAATGATGGACATCCTCAAATTAATACATACTATAAGAAATGTACCATATCATGCTAATTGGTGTGTCTCAGATGAACTTTTACTATGGTACGTTTACCCCTGATTCCAGGTTGGTGAGATAGAGAGGGAGGGGTCTGGGGATAGAAAGAGGGGGCCTGGGATGGGATAACTAAGTTTAGCCACAGTACTGGTTCTAAAGACAGCTGTGTGCATGGCTAATATTAGACTGTTGGCAGTTTCCAGCACCGATCTTAACTCTGCTAGACTCCTCTCTTGCAGGGATCTGCTAGATTATTCTCAGCTATGTGCCTGGTTGACAGCCTCTTCCTCCTCACCCATTCCTCCCCTCGTCACCCACGTCTCTCCTTTCTCCTCCACCCCACATTCATAATTCCTCCTCTCATTCTGAAGAGCAAAGCCCAAAGTTCTATCGCTCTACAGCATCACCAGTGAAGAATGAGTCTGTTAGAGAAATCAGCCCCATATTTGTCCATGCCAAGTAGGCTCTGGCAGTGGAAGGGCGAGGAACTAGTGTTTGGAGTTCTCGGAATGTGTGTGTGTGTGTGTGTGTGAGTTTGGAGTTCTGCAAGGAATAACGTGTGACTTCCTGACTTCAGGCTAGATGAGAAGAGGGAAGAGGGAAGAATCAGTGGTGTGACATACATTTGGATAGCCTTAAAGTTATTAGGATGTGTGCGTTCGTGTGTGTGTGTACCTGAAGCGCTATAGTATTAGTATCTGAACACCGACTGGCACAGGAGGCGATAGGGATAAATGAGACACAGAATTGGATAGACTGTTTAGGCACTCTTGCCCCAGCAGGCCTTAATGAGGAATGTTATTTCTCTTGTTTTTGTTGTAGGTTTTAAACATGTAGGTCAAACATTTAGGCAATGATGTCATAATGTATCTGTATTGTGCGTTTATATATTTTTATTTGGTTTTCATGTTTCCCCCACAGCTTCCCCTGCTGGGATCTCTTGATTGGGCCAATACTGACTGATTATTTATAATTATGACCACCTGTGTGTGGTATCGTTTTTGTGACATTGATTGCCATGGCACGGTGAAGAAGGGCTTATACCCAATGTTCGAACGACAATAAAAATGTACCTTTACAATTTATTCACCTGAGTGCTGTCCTATTTATGTACTGTGGATTATATATACGAGGATTCAGCACCCAACCTAAACGTATATAAGGTGGAGTCTAGCACCTTGTTGATCTTTTGACAGGAGGTGTCTACCAGGCTGATGGTGTGGTCAGTGACACTTTGCTTCTCGAAAGTCCAATATCTTGAAAACCTGACACGCAAAACATTTTGGACTAATGAAAACAATTCCAAAATGTTGTTTTTTGGGGGGGTGGATTTCCCTTTTAACCTAACACCTAGCAACACCTAGCAACCTCATCAAGTTGACCGGACCTCTTGGTGTAATGGATAACATGTTTGCTTGACAGCCGCTGGATCTGGGGTCGAGTCTCTTCTGGGGCTACCCCCCAAAAGTTTACAACATAGGGGTCAACAGTGGACTGGTGCCCGTGAGTCAGAGTACTTGAATCAACAGTCAATTCACGAATAAGTAATAGTTTTGCCTAGGCCTAATTCTAAAACAAATCCAGATCTACATTATAGAATAATAGTGAAGACATCAAAACTATGAAATAATACATATGGAATCATGTAGTAACCAGAAAAGTGTTAAACAAATAAAAATACAAGTTACATTTCGGATTCTTCAAAGTAGCCACCCTTTGCCTTGATGATAGCTTTGCACACTCTTGGTATTCTCTCAACCAGCTTCGTGAGGTAGTCACCTGGAATGCAATTCAATTAACAGGTGTGCCAAAACAAATTAAAAGTTCATTTGTGGAATGTCTTTCCTTCTTAATGCATTTGAGCCAATCAGTGGTATACAGAAGATAGCCCTATTTGGTAAAAGACCAAGTCCATATTATGGCAAGAACAGCTCTAATAAGCAAAGAGAAACGACAATCCATCATTACTTTAAGACATGCAGATCAGTCAATCAGGAAAATGTACTTGCTTGGGCCAAGAAACAGGAGCGATAGACATTAGACCGGTGAAAATCTGTCCAAATTGGAGATTTTAGGTTCCAACTGCCGTGTCGTAGTGAGACGCAGAATAGGTGAACGGATGATCTCCGCATGTGTGGTTCCCACTGTGAAGCATGGAGAAGGACGTGTGATGGTGAGGGGGTGCTTTGCTGGTGACACTGTCAGTGATTTATTTAGAATTCAAGGCACACTTACTGTAACTAGCATGGCTACCACAGCATTCTGCAGTGATATGCCATTCCATCTGATTTGCGTTTAGTGGCACTATCATTTGTTTTTCAACAGGACAATGACGCAACACACCTCCAGGCTGTGTAAGGGCTATTTGACCAAGAATGAGATGATCTGAAGTGCTGCATCAGATGACCTGGCCTCCACAATCACCCGACCTCAACCCAATTGAGATGATTTGGGATGAGTTGCACCGCAGAGTGAAGGAAAAGCAGCCAACAAGTGCTCAGCATATGTGGGAACTCCTTCAGGATTGTTGGAAAAGCATTCCAGGTGAAGCTGGTTGAGAGAATGCCAAGAGTGTGCAAAGCTGCCATCAAGGCAAAGGGTGGCTACTTTGAAGAATCTAAAATATAACATTTATTTGAATTTAGTAAAAATAGTAAAAATAAAGAAAATCCTTTGAATGAGTAGGCGTGTCCAAACTTTTGACCGGTACTGCATATATATTTTTTAAGACACATATTGATACTATGTGTCAGTAGTGCCTCCTGTTAATGATTTTAGAGGGCGGGGTAATGATGATTTAAAGGATTTCAATGTCCAGATCCATCTACATGTATAATATATTCAGACACAACGCATCCCTGAGTACCTCCGGAGGTGGTCAGGAAAATCTGATCTCAATCAGATCACAATGCGTCTTTAAATCATGTACACCTGTCTAAAAATGTGGGCACACTCAGAATGTGGACAAGATCAAGACAAACGACACGTCGGCACCTAGGATATAAACAGGGCTTTTGTGGATACAGGCCATGGTCCCAACAAGCGATGACAACAACCAGATGCATGTGCAGGCAGAGGCACCATGCCCATAGGGGGAACAAGGGCCAGGTTTTTCAAATAACATTACTAATTTATCTTCTCTGTAATACTACTAGCCACTTGATAATGTTATGAAGCTCCCGACCTCATAACTATCTACCAAGACGCTATCCTCATATATTTTGTGCCCCCTCAGATGTTTGAGGGGCATGACGCCCCTGTGTGCAGGACTAGAGGAATGTGTACTAATGCTCTGTGGCACATGGACAAGAGCTTGTTGTTGTTGCATTGTCCAGAAGGAACCTGCAAGTAAGCATTTTGTCGGACGGTGTGTTCCGTGTGTATCCTGCACATACGACTTATAAAACTTGAAACTAGGCCGTTTCCATCACACCCGGTGAGTGTAAATACACCATCACCAAGCACTTATCAGGCCAATCTCTCACTGCAGAATAGCAACAACGCTAGGCTACTGCTTCTCCCTGCCTGTGAATCACTTATCTGAGAACACATCTGGGGTTGACTAAGTACTTGAGTGTGTGTGTGTGTGTGTGTGTGTGTGTGTGTGTGTGTGTGTGTGTGTGTGTGTGTGTGTGTGTGTGTGTGTGTGTGTGTGTGTGTGTGTGTGTGTGTGTGTGTGTGTGTGTGTGTGTGTGTGTGTGTGTGTGTGTGTGTGTGTGTGTGTGTGTGTGTGTGTGTGTGTGTGTGTGTGTGCCTGCAGTCTGCAGAGTGAGTCCACTGTTACTGTATAATCAGTGACTGCGTAATCTAAATGGAGGCATCCTGCACTGAGGGGCAGTGTGCTGCAGTCCTTATTTGGGCCTGTCCTGACCCTTTACAGTTCACCCAGACCATGTGTCACACCCTCAGACAAGGGGAGAGATAAAGAGAGAGAGAGAGAGAGGGCCATGGGGACGAAGAGAGTTAGACTGTCAGGAGCAGTAGAGAAACTGAGAGAAGAGAGGGAGGGGAGAGAGATCTAGGAAACGAGGGATTGAAGTAGTTAGGGGAAGTGGGGGACTCTAGGAAGTGGGGTGGAGGAAGGCAATGATGAGAGGGGAGAGACAATGACAGCCATGGACAGCCAATGACAACAAGGCAGGAGAATGTTGAGGTAAAAGAAGAAGGTAAAAAGAGAATGCCCCAAGGCAGTACATCTCAGCGTGGACCTAACAGTACACTCCCTGTCCACTGAATTAACCAGAGGAGGAAGGCGGAAAGAGAGATTTTCTGGACAGAATAAAAGAGAGGGGGATCTACTGAACAGAGGAAAAAGCCACTTGGGAGAGGAAAAGAGGAAGGGATCCATTTGGCAAAGGAAAAGGGAGAGAGTGAAGGATCTACTGAATAGAGGGGGGAAAAAAGGGAAGGATGGTATTTTCATCCAGAGGGAACCCTGTATAGAGGGGACTAGGTGACCTGAAGAAGAGACACTGTGAGCCACCACCTGTGTGTGTGTATGTGTGTTTGTGTGTGTGAGGACAGGACTGCGCTCATCCCAGCAAGCCTGGGCACACTCTTAGTCCCAGGCAGCGTGTGTGTTTTGTGCGTGTGTGAGTGTTCCAGCCAGGCACGCTCCAGACAACAACATGTTCTCCTATTCAAAATGTAATTGTTTACGTGTATGCGAGATCCTCTGACTCACGCTCAGTGTGTGTAGGTGCATGTGTGGTGTGTGTGTCTGAGTGAGTGTGTTTGTTGTGTGTGTGTGTGTGTGTGTGTGTGTGTGTGTGTGTGTGTGTGTGTGTGTGTGTGTGTGTGTGTGTGTGTGTGTGTGTGTGTGTGTGTGTGTGTGTGTGTGTGTGTGTGTGTGTGTGTGTGTGTGTGTGTGTGTGTGTGTGTGTGTGTGTGTGTGTGTGTGTCTGTGTGTGTACGTGTGTGTGTGCGTGTGAGTTCCTGTGGCTCAGACCAGGCCAGGACGAGACTAGGCAGCGGCTCTAAACTCTGGCACCGTGCTTTGTAGGAGGAGAGGTGAAGGAGGGAACAGACAGAGAGAAGGAACAGTGGAGAGGAGGGGGAGAGAAACAGGGAGAGGAGGAGTGACAGACTGTGGAGGAAAGGAGGAGGAGGAACAACCGTGGTGAACTGAGGAAAGGAAGAACGGCAACAACAAACAGAGGGAGGACTTACAGGAGGAGAAAGTGAGAAAGGAAGAAGGAGAGAGAGCAAAGTAGAAAAGGAGAGGTTTTTGAGGGAAGAATGAAGGCGCTTCAGAAGAACCAGGGGCGGACAGACCAGATGCTGGGTGCTATGGCTGACATGCTGACTTCCTTGGCATTGCCCAATCAACAGTGGGTGAGTGACATATCAAGTTTTGGTTGGTGGCAGTGTTGTTAATTGGCGTTGTTTTATTGGGTTGGCGATATTCTCTTCACATTCAGCACTTCTTTGGTGCGTCCTAGAGATAAGCTCGAATAGAAATGGATTGTAGTCCAGAAACGTGTGTTGTAGGCCAGTGCAATTATAACAGGTTATTTGTTTCTTATGGTTTTGGAAATCTCTGTTGTAGATTAAAACGACCAAATAGGTCATACAAGTTAATCAAAGACAGTAAAGTTAATGACCTAACTGATTTCATATCAGGAACATGAAACCCCTGTTCATATGTGTGAATGGAGACAATAGTGCAGACTTTATTTTTCGCAATACTAGCGTCTTTGAACTGTCCAGAGTTTCCAGTACTCTAATGGCATGACCCTTAACCCTCGTCTGTTATAGAGATTAGGTCAGACAACATCAGATGGACTGTTTACAATGCAAACACATTCCACAGATGAGATTGTGTGTGTGTGTGTGTGTATATGTGTGTATGTGCACACGCACGTGTGTGCGCATATTGGCATGACCCTTAACCCTCATCTGTTAAAGACAATAGGTCAGACACTCCTCAGATGGACTGTTAACAAACATGTGAGTGTGTGTGTGTGTGTGTGTGTGTGTGTAACCCATTATAATCCGATCAGTCATTGACATCAATAACATTCTCAACAGGAACACCAAGCTACATTTGGACTTTAACACATTTTTTGATAGCTTGACTCTTAAGGATAACTCTTGCTTAAGGCAAGTCACACAAACAGACGGGCAGTAAGGACAGAAAGGGACAGAGAAAGACACCGAGAGGGAGGGAGTGATAAAGAAAGAGTGGGAGAGAGAGTTCAAGAGTGAGAGACGGGGAGAGAAAGAGCGATAGAGAGACAGGAAGATTAACAGAGATAGACAGAGTAATAGGTAGAGAGAGCAAGTAGGATACGTGAGAGTGTGTGTGTGTGCCTGGTTGTCTCTCTTCAGTGGTTGGGAGGAATCTTGGATGTGTCTCAGCCACAGGAATTGGAGTAGTACTGATTAAGACATCTCCCCTTAAACAAACTCATGAGATTCTAACTAAGGCTTCCCTCTCTCTCCCTGTCTCTCTCTCTCTCTCTTACCCTCACTGCCTCTCTGTCTCACCCTCCCTTCCTCCATCTCTCGCTCCTTCTCTCTCCCCCTCACTCTTTCCCTCCTTCCCTCTCCCCCTTTATATTTCTCTCTCCCACTCTACCTCCCTCCCCCTCTCTCCCCTCTCTCTCTCATGACTTTTTTATAAACACACAACTGCTGTAGGCCTTTACATGGAAGCCAGTCAGATGCTAAATTAAATCAAAACGGTGTGTTACAGTGCAGTATCAGACACGATATGTCATGTGTCAATGTGCAGCGGTTAGGACGTGGTCAGGCGCAGGACACAGAACTGAGTAAAAGACATACTTTACTCGAAAAGAAACAACAACATTTCCACGAAGGGAAAACACACCATCTCACAGAAGTCTTGAACACTAAACAAAGAACAAACATGAACAAAACCATGTGGGAACTAGAGGGTTAAATAGGGAATAAATTATAACGTAATGGGAACCAGGTGTGTACAATCAAGACAAAACAAATGGAAAAAGAAACGTAGACCGGTGGCAGCTAGAAAGCCGGTGGTGACGACCGCCGAACGCCGCCCAAACAAGGAGAGGCACCAACTTCGGCGGAAGTCGTGACACGATAAATAAAAATAGAAGATTCAAAGCTCAGAAGCTCATTAGAAGTTCAGAGTTTCCAGCATTGAGAATCAACTAACCCAGCTAACAATTCTAGGGAGAGAGAACGTTTTTGTAATGTTACCCATAATGTTCTCCTGTTTGAGTGTCCAGTTAGTTAGGGGAACGTTCTATCTATGCTAGCGGAATCCTTATAACCTTTTTTCCTTGTTTTGTTGTTAGTGTTAGCAGAACATTCCCTTAATGTCAAGCGGAACTTATCTAGAAAGTGTCTAGAATGTTCTCAGAATATAAAATATTACTGTTCTAGATGCGTTTTATGGGACGTTGCAAGAAATCAAATCAAATCTTATTCGTCACATGCTTCGTAAACAGTGAAATGCGTTCTTATGTGTCCTTCCCAACAATGCAGAGAAATAAAATAGAGAAATAATAGAAAAATAATAACACGTAATAATAAAATTAATACTGAATACTTAATGAGCAATAATAAATTGGCTATATACATGGGGTACCAGTACCAAGTTTATACTGTATGGGCCCGGTCCCTATTTAAGAATTTAAGCCCTTCTTACACATGCCTTTATATGCACTTCTCAGTATTCGGCATTCAGATGTACCCTTTTCAGTCGCATAACGCGCTGTGCAGGTGTGGCTACTTCGCGCGCTCTGAATAAATGTAATTCAGTACATTTATCTTAAGCCATCCCTTTAAATATGGTGTACCTTTAATTAGAAGTTTGTTGACAGACTCAATAGATTACATGGAGGGAACGGGGTCAGAATCTAGGGATCAATGACAGAAAGCCATCTACGCATATTCTTTTCCATTTCAGCACCAACTGGTAGATTGAAAAATAATCCGATTTTTGGGGGTTAGAAAAGTAAGAATGAATCAAATATATTAAAAAACAGTTTGGAGAGCCTTTACACACGAAATATTGATGAATACAAAATACACTGGTTTGATTCATCCTGAAAGTTGTCATATTCAAGTTAAATCCATAAGATATTGGAAGGAGGAAATAAGTGTATAATAGGGGTTGAACTATAGTCCTATAAATCCACCCTAATTCTCACTAACCATGGAACTGTATGACAACGGTCCAGTCCTTGTAAACCGTGCTCCAGGCTCCAGTGCTCCAGTCTCCAGGTTTAACCTGCTACGTGCGGTCTGAGTTCCATAATGATAGGCTACATGTCCCAAATTATTACACAACCTTAGCCTAATGTGATCCACTATTGCTAGCAACCCTCAGGAGCAATTTACATGGTTGTGACAGAGGAAAGAAAGATCAACGAAATGGAATGACGCTAAAATAAATCTATGTCGGCATTACTGACGTGGATCCGGATAGTGGTTAATATTTAACATGATACAAATTATACAATGAAACGTAGATAAACCCAGGCATATAATTAAAACATTATTATACGCATGCATCAACTCGTCAGGGTCAGCCCTACTGAAGCCAATAACTTGGGTCTCCAAATTTCATCCACGCAGATTATGAGAATGATGTCCTGTTTCACTGTGGAAGGAAAAATCATCTTCAACAATTGCTACGTGTATTTACAATCCCCTTCTCCAAATGGATTAGTCATTTACCTAGCTCATTTACCTTGCTGGAGAATGCTGTTAATTCTCTTTGGGGGAAAAAATGAAATTTATGAGTTTTTGAAAAGTTGAAACTCATTTACTGCATTTCTATACAAGCAGAAATGACCCCAGCCTTGGCTGCTGTAGGTTCATTCACCTCAGCCGATCTACAATCACACAGCCTATTAGTATACAGTGTAATGTTATATTAGAAATGATTCACACTGACATGTAGCATCAGCGACTGTTCAGTCAGTTTTAATGACGCATTGCATGAAGTCTACCGGCCCTTCACATAGACCTCATTTTCTCAAATGACACAGCGTTCACATTTGTATTCCTAGGCAGTCCTACTCAAGACCCACACAAACAGACATCAATGGAGCACACAGATGATCATATCACATTCACATTCATTGTTAGAATATTACTCACCATTCTGTATGAATATCAGTGATGTTTCGGTAAAAAAAGAAGAAGGGGGTTATGGGTAAACTAAGATGAACAACCACCGATATAACATATGATATTTTTTAGAAATGTATTGTTTCCATTTTGATTCCATTTTAAAGTCGGACTATAAGGAAAGATAGGCCATGTGGAGATGTTCATATTGAAACATATCTTATTAAGTTGTTTGATAAGATTAGTACAGATTTTCTCAGAGGACCCCACATGGGGCCTCGACCCAAAGTTTGGTAACTAACCTCTCTCGCTGCTTGCTTCCACTCTCTCTCCCTGTCTCCTCTGCTTCCTCCTGCATGCATTGCAGACTACCTCCGTCTCACCACTGAGCACCACACCTCTGTCTGTCTCAGTAGCCTACTCTCTGTAAAGCAACATTATTATGAGCCTATTTTGTTTGCTCTGACTGAGGTAGGCTCCATTTAATGTTAGCTTCTAGCTGGCTAAGTAATACTAGCCAAAGCTCAATGTTACTGCAATAGATGTCTCTGCTGGCAGCTAGCCACCTGATGGACTGATATTAATAGTATAAGCAACTATTTGCCAGCTGTGCACTCATTCTCAGAGAGTATGTTTTTGTTTGATTGGGGATGTCTGTAAACACATCAGGAGCGGTGCGATGGTTTTAAAATTGCCTTTGTCCCGCATCTCGCAAACACACTATCAGCAACGTCACTAGTTTCCCACTTGAGTTGACTCCGAGCTGGTATAGAGCTTGTTGCCATGCCAAGCAGTTGCCATTACCAAGCAGTGGTGAAGCCAGTCAAGATGCTCTCAATGCCCTAGCATTTAGCTCAATGTGGATGTTGCCTGTAATCCATGGCTTCTGGTTGGGATATGTACGTACAGTCTCTGTGGTGACGATGTTGTCGATGAACTTATGGAGGCGCGGCAGGTAGCCTAGTGGTTAGAGCGTTGGACCAGTAACCAAAATGTTGCTGAATTGAATCCCAAGGTAAAGGTAAAGATCTGTTGTTCTACCACTGAGCAAGGCAGTTAACCCACTGTTCACCGGGCACCGAAGACATGGGTGTCGATTAAGGCAGCCCCCCGCACCACTCTGATTCAGTGGGGTTGGGTTAAATGCGGAAGACATATTTCAGTTGAAGGCATTCAGCTGTACAACTAACTAGGTATCCCCCTTTCCCTATTAATGAAGCCGGTGACTGATGTGGTAAACTCCTCAATGCCATCGGATGAATCCTGGAATATATTCCAGTCTGTGCTAGCGAAACAGTCCTGTAGTTTAACATCCTCTTCATCGGACCACTTCCGTATTGATCGCGTCACTGGTACTTCATGTGTGACAGGTGACATGCTGGTAGAAATGAGGTAAAATGGATTTCAGTATCCCTTCATTAAATCACCGGCCACCAGGAGCCCCGCCTCTGAAATAACATTTACTTGTTTGCTTATGGCCCTATACAGCTCGTTGAGTGCGGTCTTTGTGCCAGCATCAGTTTGTGGTGGTAAATAGACAGCTATGAAAAATATAGATGAAAACTCTTGGTAAATAGTATGGTTTACAGATTATCAGGTATTCTAACTCAGGCGAGCAGAACCTCGAGACTTCCTTAATATTAGAGATCGCGCACCAGCTGTTGTTGTCACGCCCTGATCTGTTTCACCTGTTCCTGTGATTGTCTCCACCCCCTCCAGGTGTTGCTTATTTCCCCCAGTGTATATATCCCTGTGTTTCCTATCTCTCTTTGCAAGTTCGTCTTTTATGTTTAGTCAAGTCAACCAGCGTGTTTTTTCCCGCACTCCTTTTTCTAGTCCTCCCGGTTTTGACCTTTCCCTGTTTCTGGATTCTTTACCCGCCTGCCTGACCATCCTGCCTGTCGTTACCACGAGCCGGTCTGCCACTCTGTACCTCCGGGACTCTGATCTGGTTTTGACCTTTTTGCCTGTCCACAACCATTCTCTTGCAAACCCCTTTGGATTATTATACATTGTAAGACTCCAACCATCTTCCTCCTGTGTCTGCATCTGGGTCTCGCCTTGTGCCTTGATAGTTGTTAACAAAGAGACACACCTTGAGCTTCTCCGAGGCTGCGGATCGATCCTGCCGACGTATAGAAAAAAACAGCTAGGAAACCTGCTATTTACTCACCGATGTAGTTTTGTCAGGATGCTCGCTTTCGGGTTTGGGATCTGGTCCGGGGTCAGCAGTATGTCCTGCGCCACCTACTCGTTGGACTAGAAATGCATTGCCATTCTAGTGTTTTCGTTGGAAGAACATTCATGTGTCCAGTTTTCTGAGGGTTAGGACAATATTCCATCAACGTCACATCGAACATACACAGAACACGGTTGCCATGTTGTCCGAATGTAAGATATTAAGGTTCTCGACACGTTTCATGGGAACGTAGCGAGAACATTCCTGTGTCCAGTTTTCTGAGAATATTGTCTGTTGGCAAGGGATACCCACACCATGTACTTTTAACATACAGTGTCTTCAACTTAAATATTTAACACACATGATTACATTTTTCATGTTCATTTATACAGTAATTATTATTCAATATTTTTTAAATAAGTCAGTTAAGAACAAATTCTTATTTACAATGACAGCCTACCACAGCCAAACCCAGACGAAGCTGCGCCAATTCTGTGCCACCCTACGGGACCATTCACAGCCAGATGTGATTTAGCCTGGATTCGAAACAGGTTCCGTAGTGACGCTTCTTGCACTGAGATGCTGCACCTTAGACTTCTGCACCACTCAGGAGCATGTACTCCACTAGGATTTGAAGTCACAACCTTCTGGTTCTACAGCAGTCAGATCTTCCTGCTACGCCACCATGTATCTGTCAGTTATCAGTGAATTTGAATATTCTCTCATCATTGATTTTCTTGACTGAATTCAACAGGTTAAGGTCTTTCTTTATGGTTGTCTAATGTTGGTGGGGCATAATGTTTTAATTGTACTCCTGAATCACTATGATCAAGAACAGTTTTTTAAAATGTACTTTTAACAGAGCTGAGATTTACTTCAAAGGCAATTCACCCTATTGATTACACATATCAAGTAGTTTCAGATCTATATAAGTGCCTACGGAGGAGGGGTTAAGATTTCTTCTGGCCAGGGCCTAACTATACTGGCCCAATAAGCACATGCCCTAGAAATATCTCTTATCGGGACTGTGGTTAGGGTGTTCATCATTGATGCTGGTGCTCTGAGTCCAAGATGTGCAAGGGCACTATTCTCAGATTCTCAGCAATACGTGTTAATGTCATTACTTGGCAACAGATACAACTGTATTGTTTGCATTTTAATTGCATTTTAATGCAGTACTACAATGAACGATAGGCCATGTGGCGAGGTTCATATTGAAACACATCATCAATGAACGATAGGCCATGTGGCGAGGTTCATATTGAAACACATCATCAATGAACGATAGGCCATGTGGCGAGGTTCATATTGAAACACATCATCAATGAACGATAGGCCATGTGGCGAGGTTCATATTGAAACACATCATCTTTTTTAAAGTTCCCAACTTGTTTGATTTTTGTCCGATTTCCCCATTGAAAGGTGGGAATCGGTAGTAAGAATTCTAGATATCTGAGAATTCTTTTGAAATCCACACCACATATTGCCATGTGGAAAAAACGTGTCTCTGGTAAGGAATCGCATCAGGTCTCGTGCATTTCTGTTCTTTAACATTCCTAATTTGTTGTGGAAACATGGCCCTGGCGGTAGTGTTGCTTCTGATGGAAATCTACCCAGAACATGGTTGCCATATTCTCAGAATATCAGAAATGTGTCTATTTACAGTAGCATGTCTGAACTGTCTCACATTTGCCATTTAAGCAATTATTATGTCAGTTATACCAAACCAATACACAACACAGAGTTTCAACTCCACACCTACTCATTTCAGGGTTTTACTTTTTTAAAAACTATTTTCTACATTGTAGAATAATAGTGAAGACATCAAAACTATGAAATAACACATACGGAATCATGTAGTAACCAAAAAAACGAATCAAAATATATTTTATATTTGAGGATGTAAGGGGTGCATACTGGAGGCGCAGGAGCAAAAACTGTGTTACAACGGCACAGTTTAATAATAAAAATCACCGTAAACAAAACAATCAAATACAAGGGGTACAAAACCCGTCGCACACCAGACATAACGTGCACAAGCACTTACAATAAACAATTCCGGACAAGGACATGGGGGGGGAACAGAGGGTTAAATACACAACATGTAATGATGGTATTGAAACCAGGTGTGTGGGAAGACAAGACAAAACAAATGGAAAATGAAAAGTGGATCAATGATGGCTAGAAGACCGGCGACACCGACCGTCGAACGCCGCCCGAACAAGGAGAGGAACCAACATCGGCGGAAGTCGTGACAGAGGACAACAACCTCTACCTCAATGTGAGCAAGACAAAAGGACCTGATCGTGGACTATAGGAGAAGGGGGGCTGAACACGCCCTCCGTTAACATCGAGGGGAGTGAAGTGGAGCGGGTCGAGAGTTTCATGTTCCTTGGTGTCCACATCACCAACAAACTATCATGATCCAAACACAACAGGACAGTTGTGAAGAGGGCATGACAACACGTTTTACCACTCAGGAGACTGAAAAGATTTGGCATGGGTCGCCAGATCCTTAAAAAGTTCTACAGCTGCACCATCGAGTGCATCCTGACCGGTTGCATCACCGCCTGGTATGGCAACTGCTCGGCATCTGACCGTAAGGCGCTACAGAGAGAAATGCGTAAATATTTTCTTAACTCCATTTCTTGAACTGCATTGTTGGTTAAGGGCTTGTAAGTAAGCATTTCACGGTAAGGTCTACACCTGTTGTATTCGACGCATGTGACTAATAACATTTGATTTGATTTTGATGGTTTATTCTCCCAACCCATAGAACACTGGACACATGAATGTCCGAGCAACGTTCTCATCGAATGTTTCTAAGAACATTAATAATGTAATTCTGAAAACACATGCAATTAAATACATGTGTTTTGAGAACATGGCAACCGTGTTCTGCGTATGTCTGATGGGATTTTCTCCTAACCCGCAGAAACCCGGACATATGAATGTTCTTGCAACGTTCCTATGATACTTGTCTAGCTCAGTGGTTCCCGAACTTTCATCATCCCGTACCCCTTCAAACATTCAACCTCCATCTGTGTACCCCCTCTAGCACCATGGTCAGCGTACTTTAACATTTTATTTTCTGCCATCATTGTAAGCCTGCCATACACACACTATACGATACATTTATTAAACATAAGAATGAGTGTGAGTTTTTGTCACAACACAGCTCGTAGGACCAGGGCACATATAATAATACAATAATAATCAACCATTTTGCTCCTTTATTTAACCATCTTACATATAGAACCTTATTTGTTCATCGAAAATTGTGAATAACTCACCACAGGTCAACGAGAAGGGTGTGCTTGAAAGGATGCTGTCACGCTCGTCAAAATGACAGGACCAAGGTGCAGCGTGGTGAGCGTACATTTTCCTTTATTTTGCAATGTCGCCAACAAAACAATAAACAACAAAACAAATGTGAAGCTCCGTAAGGCTATACATGCATTAAGGAAGACAACTACCCACAACTTCCCAAGGCAGGAAACTCTGAGCTCAGCCCAGTCCAGAAATCTGGCAGTGGCTTTCACTGAACCACTTGTTGCAATGTCGATGAGTCTCTCTTGTTAAAGATATCAGTAAGTGGACTGGAGGCAGGGCATGAAAGGGATAACTAATCCAGTTGTTTTTGTCATCCGTTTCGGGAAAGTACCTGCGTAATTGCGCTCCCAACTCACTCAGGTGTTTCGCTTTATCACATTTGACATAGTCCGTAAGCTTGAGTTCATTTGCACACAAAGAATCGTAAAATGATGGAAAGACCTGTGTGTTGTCCTTGGTAATGCAGACCGAGAAGAGCTCCAACTTCTTAATTGTAACGGCTCTCTTCTATCTCCTCCTCTGACGAAGAGGTAGAACAAGGATCGGACCAAAATGCAGCGTGATGATGATTCATGATATAATTTTAATGAAGGAAAAAACAATACAAGCGGAAACTACAAAATAATGAAAAGTGAAAAACCGAAACAGCCCTATCTGGTGCAAACACAAAGACAGGAACAATCACCCACGAAACACTCACAGAATATGGCTGCCTAAATATGGCTCCCAATCAGAGACAACGATAATCACCTGACTCTGATTGAGAACCGCCTCAGGCAGCCATAGACTACATCGACGCCCCACAAAACCCCAAGACAAAAAACACACCACAATAACCCATGTCACACCCTGGCCTGACCAAATAAATAAAGAAAACACAAAATACTAAGACCAAGGCGTGACATTAATCGTAGCCTCAATTTTGTCCAGCACATTGAATATAGTTGCGTAGAGTCCCTGTAATCCTAGATTCAGATAATTCAGGCGAGAAAAAACATCATCCAGATAGGCCAGTCGTGTGAGAAACTCTTCATCATGCAAGCGGTCAGACAAGTGAAAATTATGGTCAGTAAAGAAAACTTTAAGCTCGTCTCTCAATAAATAAAAAAATGTGTCAATACTTTGCCCCTTGATAACCAGCGCACTTCTGTATGTTGTAAAAGCGTTACATGGTTGCTGCCCATATCATTGCATAGTGCAGAAAATACACAAGAGTTCAGGGGCCTTGCTTTAACAAAGTTAACCCTTTTAACGAAGACGTCTTTCAAGCTGTCAGGCATTCCCTTGGCCGCAAGAGCCTCTTGGTGGATGCTGCAGTGTACCCAAGTGGCGTCGGGAGCAACTGCTTGCATGCGCGTTACCACTCCACTATGTCTCCCTGTCATGGCTTTTGCGTGGTCAGTACAGATACCAACACATCTTGACCACCAAAGTCCATTTGATGTCATAAAGCTATCCAGTACTTTTAAATGATCCTCTCCCGTTGTCCTGGTTTCCTGTGGTTTGCAGAAGAGGATGTCATCCTTAATCACGGGATCATTCCTATGAAAACAGTAGTAAATGACCTAATGAGACTCTCAAGAGAACGTTCTCTAAAGTACTGGGAACGTTTATTGTTAGCTGGGAAGGAATGGGATTTATTGATGGTTTCAACTTTATTTTGAAAACCAGAATCATTATCCACCTACTTAAGCCCTCAAAGACCAACTAAGATTGTTAACCGAATATCTTTAAAAGCAACTGTTTGCAGTTGACGTCACTTACTCCAATTAGCTACATTTGAACTAGATCTCTTCTTGATAAAGTAATTCCAGATGTAGTAACACGCCGAATGGAGTGGACACTTGCTAAAAGAGTTAGCTTTTTTCCAACAGTTTTATCAAGTACTGTTTTATGAGGGTGGAACTGAAGTCCTGAAATACTGTAGTCTTGCTAACAAGACAGATATTTAGCAGGCTGAAATGAAAAGGAAATAGCAGCACACTGTTACTCCAATGCCACACATTTAATTACAACCAAGATATGGACAACAGGCTGCCTTCATCACATTGTAAGCAGAGCAGAAGGCAACAGGGACTGCAGAGACCAGTTGCTTCCTGTCTGAAAGCAAAGTGACTATCTATCTATTTAGATGAATTATTTCCTCCCCTGGAGATAGTAATAAAAACTAGAACATCAGTGATTATGATCTCTCTCTCTCTCTCTCTCTCTCTCTCTCTCTCTCTCTCTCTCTCTCTCTCTCTCTCTCCTCTCTCTCTCTCTCTCTCTGTCTCTGTCTCTCTCTCTCTCTCTCTCTCTCTCTCCCTCTCTCTCTCTCTCTCTGTCTCTGTCTCTCTGTCTCTTCCCCTCTCTCTCTCTCTCTCTCTCTCTCTCTCTCTCTCCCTCTCTCTCTCTCTCTCTCTCTGTCTCTCTCTCTCTCTCTCTCTCTCTCTCTCTCTCTCTCTCTCTCTCTCTCTCTCTCTCTCTCTCTCTCTCTGTCTCTGTCTCTGTCTCTCTGTCTCTTCCCCTCTCTCTCTCTCTCTCTCTCTCTCTCTCTCTCTCCCTCTCTCTCTCTCTCTCTCTCTGTCTCTGTCTCTCTCTCTCTCTCTCTCTCTCTCTCTCTCTCTCTCTCTCTCTCTCTCTCTGTCTGTCTGTCTCTCTCTCTCTCTCCCTCTCTCTCTCTCTCTCTCTCTCTCTCTCTCTCTCTCCCTCTCTCCCTCTCTCCCTCTCTCTCTCTCTCTCTCTCTCTCTCTCTCTCTCTCTCTCTCCCTCTCTCTCTCTCTCTCTCTCTCTCTCTCTCTCTCTCTCTCTCTCTCTCTCTCTCTCTCTCTCTCTCTCTCTCTCTCTCTCTCTCTCTCTCTCTCTCTCTCTCTCTCTCTCTCTCTCTCTCTCTCTTCCATTCTCTCGGGTGTAGTGACTGACTGATTATGATCTCTCTCTCTCTTTTCCTCTCTTTTTCTCCTTCTCTGTCTCTCACCCCCTCGCTCTCTAACCCTCGTCCCTCTCTCTTCCCTCTCTCTCCTCCTCTCTATCCGAAGAGGAGTGATAATTCCCTGCTTCCCTCTCCATTATTGACCAATCCACTTTGCCGGGAACAATAAGAATGACCCTTAGCCTCCTGGCTTACAAAATACTTCCCCCAGGTTCAAGGTTTGAGTACTAAGGACATGTGTTTTAATGGTACAGTCGTACCATTGTTGATCATCAAGTGATAAACTTTCCTTGGAAAGAGCATTACAGTTCAGGATGGAATGCGGAGGATATGTGACTTCATGTTTTCTCTTACAAATATTTTCCAGCTTTGTCCCAGATCGGTTTGTGCTGTTGTAGCCAACCCTTATGATGGTTGTTACATTTTGACGTGACGAGGATCATAGGAGATGGCTAGTTGTTGACTCTCCTTTAGGAGGGATCCCCGTGACCGTGTTTCTCTCTGTCCAGCCCGCAGAGAACAATGACGCAGCAACAGAGCCCCCGGTGAGCCAGGAGGAGAAGAAGGGGGCAGGAGGCCCACGACACTTGGACCCAGCTGGGCTAGAGGACTGGGAGCAGGGGTCCCCCACACAAGACCACCTGGAGAGGAGAGGAGGAAGAGACAGAGCAGGTGAGACCTGAAACACCACACCTTTCCATCCTTGTCTTGTTGAAATGTTTCTGTAAAGAATTGTTTGGGTACCTAACTCTACTCCATTGCCACCTTTTGCCTTGACGACCTGAAACACTTCATCTGTCCATTGTCTACGACTATCAGTCTGTATCCACACACAGCCTGTGTGTGTGTGTCCACAAACCCTCGCGTGCCAGTCGAAACAGGGCCTCACCTAACCTGTCTGGTTTGTCCCACCTGGAATATAAATATCCATGTTCCGGTCTGCTGCTTGTTCCAGTATCCATGATGGCAGGGTTTCAGGTGTCCTTTCAGTGACATTAAAAAGCAACTTGGTCGAATACTCAATCACCTCGTAAATGACACCTGGCCTGTTGACAAATACTCAAATATTCTTAGGACTTCATTTCTACCACCCACTTGTCTTGAACGCAATGTCTTGTACTACGTTCATGTGTGTTTACCCTCCATTACGTCCCTGCTTGTAGGCATATGTGTTCAGCTGTACCTAAAATAGACACTTATCTGACCAGTCATGTGAGATAATATGAGCAGGTGTGTTATCAGATGGGAGTCACCGTAAGCTTCCTGAAGCTTGGGGGTTAGCCGGTAATGAACCACCTCCCTGTATCTGCACTGTTAGCACTGATAGGACGATATAGGACCTAATCTGACCAATGGGAGGATCAGGGCCCAGTTATCCCCGTTAATGTACCGTGTAGGAAAACTGGGATCAGTTTGTGGGCATGCTTGCGTACGTGTGAGTGTGTTTGTGTGTCAGAGTAGGGAGGCTGGCGTGGGGAGGCTGCATGGCCAACCGTTTCCAGATGGGGAAAATGGATGCAAAATGTTAAGGGAAAACCCTACTATTGATTACAGACAGCCATTCTTGGTTGATTTAGCTCTGAAAAGGTTTGCGTGCGTTCCCATTTTCCTTGAGTGCAACCAAACAAAAGGAGCTTTGTAGCTGGATGGGGGATCGGGGGGGTAGTGGTAGAGTAGAGTGTGTACTGTGTTGGCTGAAACCAAATCAAACCAAACCGCTAACTGGTGTGCAGAGCAGAGCATGACGTTTGTTCGTGTGTATGTGTGCGTGCATGCGTACCGTGTGTGTGCGTGCGTGTGAGACAGACAGAGGAGGAAGCTGTCGGCAATGTTTATCTGTAATGGCCAAATGCAGCCAAGTATTATCTTAGCCCAGGCCTCCCACAGGAGAGCCAGAGTGCTGAAATGCATCGTTCATAATCCATGAATGGAGTGGTGGTCGAGCTGGGTGGTTGTTGTTCGTGCCACTCCTATGGTATTTTTCAGGTCCATTGCAAGCCTGCGTTCAAATTTGAGTGTTTGCCTGAGCCTGTCTGGAGTGGGACAGATGGGCGGGACTATATGCATTTTTGGGATTATTCCATTGGTTCCTTTGCCCCAGGAAAAGATGTCAAATACTACTGCTGCTGCCATGATGGTCTGGTTGGTATGGTAGGGGTCAGCGTCATGTTTCCATCCCTTGCTGTGACTGTGGTGGGGATGGAGTGCAGGAGGAGGAAGAGAGGAAGCCCTGCTCTCATTGGCCCTGAATGTGTGTGTGTGAGTGTGTGTGTGTGTGTGTGTGTGTGTGTGTGTGTGTGTGTGTGCGTGCGCGTGGGTGCGTGCATGTGTGTGTGCGCTCTGGTTTTGTGGGGTTCAGACAGAGGCACAGGAGAAGCAGGAGGATAGGAGAAGAGATCACCAAGCGGGCATCTGGTAGACATTAGAAACAAGATGCCTTCTAGTGGCTTCACAGGAATCACAGGACGGTGCCAGCAGCAGCTAAACCACATGCAGACAGAGGGGAGACTCTCTCCTTCTTCTCTTCTTCTTCCCTGCTTCCTTTCATTTCACTTCCTGATCCCCGTTCGTCTCTGATCTCCTGTGCTCCGCTTCTTCCTGTCTTTTCTTCCTCTTTTTTCAAACGTTCGTCTTCCTCTCTATCCACTCCCTCTGTTGTATCTCACTTCCTCAAAGGTCTAATTCATCTCCAGTCTCTTCCCACAGGCCAGGACCCTTGGTAATATCCCCCCCGTCTCAAGGGGTCACGAGAAGTAAAGTGAACCCAACGTGATCCCTAGGTCTCCCTTTCCCCTCCCCACTGCCCCCCACCCAAACATCCAGCTCCAGTGTTTGATAGCTGACTGATGGATGTCCTTACGTGTGGCTAGGGGCTACCCCTCTCTCCTGTTTTATGATGTTGTCTTTGTCAGGGACAAATGCTTAAACCCACAACAACAGGAAGAGGAAGTGAACCGGTAATCATGGCAAAGTGCTCAAAGTTGACCTGTAACCGTGGTAAAGTACACGCACGCACACACATACACACACACACACACACACACACACACACACACACACACACACACACACACACACACACACACACACACACACACACACACACACACACACACACTGCAACTCCATAACCTCAAGTCCAGCAGAACAGACATAGTGAAGACATATAGGACATATGTAACTAGTTATGTCGTTATATTAGTCTGCACAACAGCATAATGGTACCGGAATTTATGTTGGAGAGTTACAGCGTGTTACTGTTCTCTTCCCAGGTTTGTCACAAACATGTCGGCTACAGAGCCATTGAATACGTACCGACTAGTATCAAGCCACATTACCATGCCACAGTACCAATAGACATTTTGTCAACGGTAGTTTGGAGGCTTTTGCTGTAAGAGTGGAACAGTAAAATGCCTCTGGGCTACAAAGTACTTGAAACATCTGGGCCCTCTGTTGTCTTTCATCTTAGTAATCCTCTCTGCTTGTAATATGGTAGGTGATATGATACTATGGTAATAGTCTCAGCCGCCCTGCATCACATTACAGTACAGTACATTTCAACATGCCCCTGGATGGAATGTCATAATTATGACGAGTCAGAAGGGACAGAACAGATCAAAGTAAGACAGCTAGAATAGCCTGTGGATGTAGACATAAAATGATGTCTGTTGTGCCGTGACGGTACACATCAGCAAACACCTTTTTGCCTACTTTGAGAATAGTTTGTTCTTCTCTCAGTCGTCTCTCATGGCAGACTGAGCTAGCAAGCGCATGCAGTATTTGGTTCTGTGTGACGGGATTAGTCGAACGAGAGGCCACACAAGGCCATGCACGGTCACGCTTCTTCTGAGGACAAAGTGAAAGTGAAACATTTCCCTGACAGTACAGCGTATACACAGAAAATAGCCAAGTTGACGTTACTCATTGTGTATGACTTCTCTATTAAGTTCCGTAACAAAACAGGCACCAGTAGCACAAATAGAATGCAAATGGGGAGTTTCTTAGGGGTTTTGGTACACTGGGGAAGAGGGGGAAATGCACCAATCACTTCACAGTCCTCAAGCAGGGTAATCTGACAGTCCAAGTCACAACAGGTGATCCCACCGATATTGTTCCTGCTTTTCTCCCCTATGAATAGTGTGTAAAATAGTATTCTTGTCGTCTCTTGGTATCTATTTTATACATTCTACATTGAAATACATGTCGTAAAAGTGTGAAACAGATCGAAAAAATAGTTTTTATTTGAGATTCTTCAAAGTAGCGACCCTTTGCCTTGATGAAAACTTTACACACTCGGGCCATTCTCTCAACCAGCTTCACCTGGAATGCTTTTCCAACAGTCATGGAGGAGTTCCCAAAAATGCTGAGCACATGTTGGCTGCTTTTCCTTGACTCTGCAGTCCAACTCATCCCAAACCATCTCAATTGGGTTGAGGTCAGGTGATTGTGGAGGCCAGGTCATCTGATGCAGCAGTCCATCACTCTCCTTCATGGTCAAATAGCCCTTACACAGCCTGGAGGTGTGTTGGGTCATTGTCCGGTTGAAAAACAAATGACATTCCCACTAAGCACAAACCTGATAGGATGGCAAATCACTACAGAATGCTGTGGCAGCCATGCTGATTAAGTGTTCCTTGAATTCTAAATAAATCACTGACAGTGTCACCAGCAAAGCACTCCCACACCATGACACCTCCTTCTCTATGCTTCACGGTTGGAACCACACATGCAAAGATCATCCGTTCACCTACTCTGCGTCTCACAAATACAGTGGGGCAAAAAAAGTATTTAGTCAGCCACCAATTGTGCAAGTTCTCCCACTTAAAAAGATGAGAGAGGCCTGTACTTTTCATCATAGGTACACTTCAACTATGACAGAAAAAATGAGAAAAAAATCCAGAAAATCACATTGTAGGATTTTTTATGAATTTTTGTGGAAAATAAGTATTTGGTCACCTACTCACAAGCAAGATTTCTGGCTCTCACAGACCTGTACCTTCTTCTTTAAGAGGCTCCTCTGTCCTTCACTCGTTACCTGTATTAATGGCTTGCTAGAGAGAGCATTTGGATGATCCAGAAGAAGATTGGGAGAATGTCATATGGTCAGATGAAACCAAAATATAACTTTTTGGTAAAAACTCAACTCGTCATGTTTGGAGGACAAAGAATGCTGAGTTGCATCCAAAGAACAACATACCTACTGTGAAGCATGGGGGTGGAAACATCATGCTTTGGGGCTGTTTTTCTGAAAAGGGACCAGGACGACTGATCGTGTAAAGGAAAGAATGAATGGGGCCATGTATCGTGAGATTTTGAGTAAAAACCTCCTTCCATCAGCAAGGGCATTGAAGATGAAACGTGGCTGGGTCTTTCAGCATGACAATGATCCCAAACACACCGCCCGGGCAACGAAGGAGTGGCTTCGTAAGAAGCATTTCAAGGTCCTGGAGTGGCCTAGCCAGTCTCCAGATCTCAACCCCATAGAAAATCTTTGGAGGGAGTTGAAAGTCCGTGTTGCCCAGCAACAGCCCCAAAACATCACTGCTCTAGAGGAGATCTGCATGGAGAAATGGGCCAAAATACCAGCAACTGTGTGTGAAAACCTTGTGAAGACTTACAGAAAACTTTTGACCTCTGTCATTGCCAACAAGGGTATCTAACAAAGTATTGAGATAAACTTTTGTTATTGACCAAATACTTATTTTCCACCATAATTTGCAAATAAATTCATTAAAAATCCTACAATGTGATTTTCTGTATTTTTCTTCTTCATTTTGTCTGTCATAGTTGAAGTGTACCTATGATGAAAATTACAGGCCTCTCTCATCTTTTTAAGTGGGATAACTTGCACAATTGGTGGCTGACTAAATACTTTTTTGCCCCACTCTACATCACACGGCGGTTGGAACCAAAAATCTCAAATTTGGACTCATCAGACTAAAGGATAGATTTCCTCCGGTCTAATGTCCATTGCTCCTGTTTCTTTGCCCAAGCAAGTCTCTTCTTCTGATTGCTGTCCTTTAGTGGTGGTTTCTTTGCAACAATTCAACCATGAAGGCCTGATTCACGCAGCCTCCTCTGAACAGCTGATGTTGAGATGTGTCTTCGTGAAGCATTTATTTGGGTTGCAATTTCTGAGGCTGGTAACCCTAATAAACTCTGGGTCTTCCTTTCCTGTGGTGGTCTTCATGAGAGCCAGTTTCATCATTGTCACGCCTTGTCTCTGGTGCTCGAGGGCGCCAGGTGACCCATCATTACGCAAACCTGTCACCATCATTACGCTCATCAGCACTTCATTGGACTCACCTGGACTCCTTCACTTTGTTGATTGCCCCCTCTATATCTGTCTGTTACTCAGTTTGTTCCTAGTGTCAGCATTATAGTCGTTATGTTTTCCCTGTCCAGACACTGTCCTTGTTTGTTTCATGTCGGTTATTTATTCACTCCCTGTACTTGCTTCCCATCTCCCAGCTCCAGTCCTTACAATCATAGTGCTTGATGGTTTTTGCGACTTGAAGAAACTTTGAAAGTTCTTGAAATTTTCCGGATTAACTGACCTTCATGTCTTAAAGTAATTCTCTTTGCTTATTTGAGCTGTTCTTTCCATACTATGAACTTGGTCTTTTACCAAATAGGGCCATCTTCTGAATACCACACCTACCTTGTCACAACACAACTGATTGGCTCAAATGCATTATAAGGCTGCCTATAAGACTACAAATAGGCCTAGGTCTAATATTTACAACCTGTGCTTCACACTTCATGTGGGGCCAACGTTATGCTGAACGTTTGAACAGTGTTAAACTAGTGCTGACGCCTTCATTGAGATGTCATAGTTCCGATTTAAGCCCTTGCTACATTCATCAGACTCACACACAGCTGGGATGAATGTACACTACACAGCCAAGCTCCACATACACACAGAGAGGGAGTGTTCACTCTGTTCCATCGAACTGCGCAATCCACTGTCTCGTCAGCCCAGCCAGGCAATTTATAAACTTGATCTCCACTATAAAAGCATCTAGACATTATTTCACATTTCTTTTAAACTAACATTTAGTTTTCACTAAATGTATAAACTTTCCTGTCTGTCTCTCTGACATATCCATTATTTGAATATGTTGGTAGCCCATTGTTTAAAGGCTTATATAAGTTATAATGCCCTCGAAGCTGGTGTTTGGAGGATATATTGGCACAGTTTGCCCGCCCTTGACTTCGTCTCAGGCCTAACAACAGCCGTGCCAATATATCTTCCAAACACCGACTTCTTGGGCATTATAACTTAAATAAGCCTTTGATTCAGGCAGGGTCAGGGAATAGGGGGCACATCTGACTGTTGATAGTTTTCAGGTCCAAACAGCAGGTTCCATGGAAAAAAGCAGCATGATTGAGAGGTGGGAGGTGGATGGATACTGTTTAGAGGTGGGAGGTGGATGGATACTGTTGAGAGGTGGGAGGTGGATGGATACTGTTGAGAGGTGGGAGGTGGATGGATACTGTTGAGAGGTGGGAGGTGGATAGATACTGTGGAGAGATGGGAGGTGGATGGTTACTGTTGAGAGGTGGGAGGTGGATGGATACTGTTGAGAGGTGGGAGGTGGATGGATACTGTTGAGAGGTGGGAGGTGGATGGATACTGTTGAGAGGTGGGAGGTGGATGGATACTGGTGAGAAGTGGGAGGTGGATGGATACTGTTGAGAGGTGGGAGGTGGATGGATACTGTTGAGAAGTGGTTAGGTGGATAGATACTGTTGAGAGGTGGGAGGTGGATGGATCCTGCCAGGGAGGGATAGATAGGGCAATCTGATTGTAATGTGGTGGTGTGTATGTTGTAGCTGTACAGCGAGGGAGGCACGGGATGGAAAAGGACACACACATACACACTTCTCCCCCCAGACAACCATGGACATGCACTCCGACTGCAGGTGGGTGTGTTCTGTGTGTGTATTCTGTGTGCACTCAGTGTGTGTGTGTGTGTGTGTGTGTGTGTGTGTGTGTGTGTGTGTGTGTGTGTGTGTGTGTGTGTGTGTGTGTGTGTGTGTGTGTGTGTGTGTGTGTGTGTGTGTGTGTGTGTGTGTGTGTGTGTGTGTGTGTGCGTGTGTGAGAGAGAGAGTGTGCTACTCTCTTCCAGTTTCTGCTCTGTGCTCTGTTCCCTTCTCTCTGGAGCCGCCCCATACTGCAGCGGTGTTGCACAGGATACACACAGACACACACACAGTGGTGAAGAACAGGACAGGCAGACAGGTCGGTAAACAGAGCAGCACCCCTACACACACACACACACACACACACACACACACACACACACACACACACACACACACACACACACACACACACACACACACACACACACACACACACACACACACACACACACACACACACACACACACACACACACACACACACACACAGGCCAGAACACAGAAATAACCTCCCCCTGAGACACTCAGACTAGGGACTACTTACTGCCTAGTGGCAATTTGCCCAGGGCCGGCCTAATGAATTTGGGGCCCCGGGGCACCTACCTTCCTGCAATGCTATACATTTTGCTATAGGGCAGAGAGAAAAATGTGCTTCTCATCTCATGCTATTCTTCATTATTTGCCATGAGGATTAGATAATGTTTTTGCTGTTTTAAAGATAATTTCCTGTTATTCTACACATTTTGCCATGAGGCTAAGAGAAAATGCAGGAGCACATGAGTGCTTGAGTTTGCCTTAATTGGTGTGGGAGAAGAGAAAGAGAGAGAGACAGAGAGAGAGAGCTAGAGAGAGAGGGGGGGATGGAGAGAGGGAAGGGGGAGATAGGGTAGTGAGAGAAACTGGGATAGGGAGGGAGAGAGTGACAGGAATAGATGTAGAGGGAGAGGGGGTAAGGGTGGGAGCAGGGAGAGAGGGAAGTGTAGAGCGAGAGTAAAATATGAAATCTGTGAATAATAAGGCACATCTCTTGGACGGCATTCAACAGGGGAATGAGTGGGAAAGAGAGAGTGATGTGTGAGAACGAAAGAGAGAGAGAGAGAGAGAGAGAGAGAGAGAGAGAGGGAATTTAATGTGTGGGGGGTAAGGGTGGGGGAGAGGGAACGTGATCTGAATATAACCAACTGCATTCTGCCTGATTTCACATCCAGTAGGGTTCACTTTTCTCCCGGGAAACCCGGTATTTCCCTCCAAAACCCAGAAGTGCCATTGAAAAGCATTCAATACATTTAATGAGCCCCGCATTAACAACATTTAATGAGCCCTACATTAATGACATTTAATGAGCCCTACATTAATGACATTTAATGAGCCCTGCATTAACAACATTTAATGAGCCCTACATTAATGACATTTAATGAGCCCTACATAATGACATTTAATGAGCCCTACATTAATGACATTTAATGAGCCCTGCATTAACAACATTTAATGAGCCCTACATTAATGACATTTAATGAGCCCTACATTAATGACATTTAATGAGCCCTACATTAATGACATTTAATGAGCCCTACATTAATGACATTTAATGAGCCCTACATTAATGACATTTAATGAGCCCTGCATTAATAACATTTAATGAGCCCTGCATTAATGACATTTAATGAGCCCTACATAATGACATTTAATGAGCCCTACATTAATGACATTTAATGAGCCCTACATAATGACATTTAATGAGCCCCGCATTAACAACATTTAATGAGCCCTACATTAATGACATTTAATGAGCCCTACATTAATGACATTTAATGAGCCCTACATAATGACATTTAATGAGCCCCGCATTAACAACATTTAATGAGCCCTACATTAATGACATTTAATGAGCCCTGCATTAACAACATTTAATGAGCCCTGCATTAATGACATTTAATGAGCCCTACATAATGACATTTAATGAGCCCCGCATTAACAACATTTAATGAGCCCTACATTAATGACATTTAATGAGCCCTACATAATGACATTTAATGAGCCCTGCATTAACAACATTTAATGATCCCTACATTAATGACATGTAATGAGCCCCGCATTAACAACATTTAATGAGCCCTACATTAATGACATTTAATGAGCCCTACATAATGACATTTAATGAGCCCTGCATTAATGACATTTAATGAGCCCTACATTAATGACATTTAATGAGCCCTACATAATGACATTTAATGAGCCCTGCATTAATGACATTTAATGAGCCCTGCATTAATGACATTTAATGAGCCCTGCATTAATGACATTTAATGAGCCCTACATTAATGACATTTAATGAGCCCTGCATTAATGACATTTAATGAGCCCTACATTAATGACATTTAATGAGCCCTGCATTAATGACATTTAATGAGCCCTGCATTAACGACATTTAATGAGCCCTGCATTAATGGCATTTAATGAGCCCTGCATTAATGACATTTAATGAGCCCTACATTAATGACATTTAATGAGCCCTGCATTAATGACATTTAATGAGCCCTACATTAATGACATTTAATGAGCCCTGCATTAATGACATTTAATGAGCCCTGCATTAACGACATTTAATGAGCCCTACATTAATGACATTTAATGAGCCCTGCATTAATGACATTTAATGAGCCCTGCATTAACAACATTTAATGAGCCCTGCATTAACGACATTTAATGAGCCCTACATTAATGACATTTAATGAGCCCTGCATTAACAACATTTAATGAGCCCTGCATTAACAACATTTAATGAGCCCTGCATTAACGACATTTAATGAGCCCTACATTAATGACATTTAATGAGCCCTGCATTAACAACATTTAATGAGCCCTGCATTAACAACATTTAATGAGCCCTACATTAACAACATTTAATGAGCCCTGCATTAACAACATTTAATGAGCCCTGCATTAACAACATTTAATGAGCCCTGCATTAACAACATTTAATGAGCCCTACATTAACAACATTTAATGAGCCCTACATTAACAACATTTAATGAGCCCTACATTAACAACATTTAATGAGCCCAAGCCCAAAAATGCTCAAATGATTGTGCCGTTATCCAATATGATAAAGGCTACTGCACACTACGAACGACAGAAAAACATAAAAACCCAAAGATGTAGTTGAGCTGTATGCTCTCTTGGTTAAATAAATGAAACTCGCTCCAGTAGGCAACATTATTTGAGAGTGAACTGTATTACTGTACTGTATTGTATTATACTGTATGATATGGGCCGGAATTACGCACATCGTTCAAACCATGATAAAGCAGAGAGAGAACATGTCATTCTGGTGCAGCACATGCAGCCTACAAAGTTACAAGTATAGGCTGATTTAATTTTGAAATATAATAGGGACTATTTGTATAATTAGTAGGCTGACGATTATGTACCGTTGATAATATTTCCCCTAATGTTATTAGCCTACCTCCTCTTTCTCTCTCTTATTGTTTCTTCATTTCTTCCCCGCTTTCAACAGTTAAATGAAATACGTTTTGTTGTCCTTATCTTCCTCACAGAGGAGGCTGCTGAGGGGAGGAAGGCTCATAATAATGGCTGGAAGGGCGTCAATGGAATGGCATCAACAACATAGTAACCAAGTGTTTGATGTATTTGATACCATTCCACTCATTCCCCTCCAGCCGTTACCACGAGCCTGTCCTCCCCAATTAAGGTGCCACCAACCTCCTGTGCATCATCATTCTAATGACATCCTTGAATAATACAGGACTAGAATTAGGTGCAGGAGGCTTTCACTTCCCTTCAGGAGGTTTGAAAGGCTATGGGTGGGTCTGAATAAATAACTGCTATGGCCTACTGCCATCGCGCGTTCGCTCTTCATTCAAACTTCCTGTGAGTCTTATTGACTGCTGTATTTACATTCAGAAAAAAAATTATTTACATTCGATGTTCGAGTGATAGGCTGTTTTAAAACTCTGCAGCTGCAATTAAAAAAAAAAAGGAATCTATACAATTAAAAAACAAGGATAACCCCGATGGGGATGGGTAAATTATGGCATTCGGTCTTTGTATTAGGGTAAATATAGGACTGCCTGTCACAAGACAAAAAGTTACCATGATGCGATAGATGACAGGTCTACATGCATTGTGAAATGTGCTCCATACTGAGATGGGCTGTCTGTCCCCACACTGAGTGTTGATGATTCATCATGCGGAGGCCGTAGAGAAGCAACATTTAGCCACTGCTTATAATTTTACAGTTCCATTTCACGCCATGCTGTTCGTATAAATAATTGATTATAATTTACCCGTTTCTCATAGTTATTTATCCCGGGAAAAGGGAGTGGTTTTGTGCCGTAAATCCCGGTAAATCTCGGTAACAGGGTTCCCGCCATTCAAACCTACTCTCCAGTGATTGGTGGGAAATTCATGTATGCATGTATGCCTTTGCCTATGCGAGATTGCACTACAGATGTAGCATCTTAATTTGATCACTCTTTTGTTGCTGAGAATTTTCCTGCCCACCTGGGAATGTCAAACTGTACAATATTCAAAGTTTTAAAAGGATTCTAAAGTTTGTCATTTTTACTTTAAAATATGCGACTTGATTTGCCCTACCGAAAAACGAATCAACCCCTATAAGAAAAATGTCCATGAATTATAATTTCCTGTTGATGTAGGATTATTTTCCTGCTCTAGTAAACTGGCTCAAATTAAGATCCTACAGCTGTACACGTGATACATGTTTAAAGACATGCCACATTACAGACACGGAACATACAAAGCACCGCTTGACATTTCTCTGGAGGCAGGAAACCTGTATCGCTGAGTCACTTCCTCCTAACTGGACGGGCGGTAAGGATGCCTTCTCCCTCTCAGACTCAGATTCTATGGAAACGACAGACAACCAGACATTCCATATGAGGACTGTAGGTGTGTACTCCCGTATGCACAATATCTACAGTATGTGGCTGTATACTCCAGCATGTGCATTTATAGATTTTCCCATTTTCCATGACCATGCACGGGGTGCTGAGCCAGCTTCTTCTAGGCATCTGTGTTTATGCTTGACGATGTGTGTGAGGATTAATCATGTTTAGTGTGTGTGTGTTGTGGGAGGGGAGGGTGATATAGAGGAAGGAGGAAAGGAGAGAGAAGATGTCTGGGTGTTCACCTCACCTCCCCCTCCTTTCCCTCCCTCACCATTCCCTTCTTCCATCCCCCTCTTTTCCCTCCCTCACCATTCCCTTCTTCCATACCCCTCCCCTCCCTTCCCTCCCTCACCATCCCCTTCGTCCTTCCCTCTTTTTCCTGGAAACACGCGGCCCAGTGGTGGAGAGCTAGTCTTCCATGCTTCCACTGACATTCACGACTCTTCACACACAGCTCTCAGGCCAATGTCAAAGTTCACCAGGTCCAGAAGTGTGTTTAGTGACTGTGGAGAGAACGATAGGAGGCTAAACTGAACTGGGATCTGGTGAGGCGACATGGAGGCTGCCCTGGTCTAAACTCCCCCTTCTGGTCCACTGGTATAAGTACAATAGTTGGGCAATACTCTTTTCAACACATTTGCTTTTCAGATGAATCTCATTACAGAGACAAAGGCGGATAGATTTTTTTTAAAAGTGTGCACAAACACAGAAAGACGAAGACGAGGAGAAAGAGAGGGAGAGCGGCGGTCTGTGATCTCACAGTGGTTGGCCAGGGCTTTGTGTAACCTGGCTGAGAACTGATATGTACTGAGAGATATGTACTGTAGTTGTAGCTGGGAGATGGTATGTACTGAGAGATATGTACTGTAGTTGAAGCTGGGAGATGGTATGTACTGAGAGATATGTACTGTAGTTGTAGCTGGGAGATGGTATGTACTGAGAGATATGTACTGTAGTTGTAGCTGGGAGATGTTATGTACTGAGAGATATGTACTGTAGTTGTAGCTGGGAGATGGTATGTACTGAGAGATATGTACTGTAGTTGTAGCTGGGAGATGGTATGTACTGAGAGATATGTACTGTAGTTGTAGCTGGGAGATGGTATGTACTGAGAGATATGTACTGTAGTTGTAGCTGGGAGATGTTATGTACTGAGAGATATGTACTGTAGTTGTAGCTGGGAGATGTTATGTACTGAGAGATATGTACTGTAGTTGTAGCTGGGAGATGTTATGTACTGAGAGATATGTACTGTAGTTGTAGCTGGGAGATGTTATGTACTGAGAGATATGTACTGTAGTTGTAGCTGGGAGATGGTATGTACTGAGAGATATGTACTGTAGTTGTAGCTGGGAGATGGTATGTACTGAGAGATATGTACTGTAGTTGTAGCTGGGAGATGTTATGTACTGAGAGATATGTACTGTAGTTGTAGCTGGGAGATGGTATGTACTGAGAGATATGTACTGTAGTTGTAGCTGGGAGATGGTATGTACTGAGAGATATGTACTGTAGTTGTAGCTGGGAGATGGTATGTACTGAGAGATATGTACTGTAGTTGTAGCTGGGAGATGGTATGTACTGAGAGATATGTACTGTAGTTGTAGCTGGGAGATGGTATGTACTGAGAGATATGTACTGTAGTTGTAGCTGGGAGATGGTATGTACTGAGAGATATGTACTGTAGTTGTAGCTGGGAGATGGTATGTACTGAGAGATATGTACTGTAGTTGTAGCTGGGAGATGGTATGTACTGAGAGATATGTACTGTAGTTGTAGCTGGGAGATGGTATGTACTGAGAGATATGTACTGTAGTTGTAGCTGGGAGATGGTATGTACTGAGAGATATGTACTGTAGTTGTAGCTGGGAGATGTTATGTACTGAGAGATATGTACTGTAGTTGTAGCTGGGAGATGGTATGTACTGAGAGATATGTACTGTAGTTGTAGCTGGGAGATGGTATGTACTGAGAGATATGTACTGTAGTTGTAGCTGGGAGATGGTATGTACTGAGAGATATGTACTGTAGTTGTAGCTGGGAGATGTTATGTACTGAGAGATATGTACTGTAGTTGTAGCTGGGAGATGGTATGTGGACTTTACTGGGGCTGTAGCTGGATGGCTCTTTTCTATTACATGTGATCTGCTTGGATGTTGTCTGCTGATGCTCTGATGTTCACACAGACACATTGCAAAGTGTGTGAGAGAGAGTGTGAGTGAGAGAGAGTGTGAGTGAGAGAAAGTGTGAGTGAGAGAAAGTGTGAGTGAGAGAGAGACAGAGAGAGGGTGAGAGAGAGAAAGATAAAGAGAGAGAGAGAGAGAGAGAGTAGGTGAGTGAGAGAGTAGGTGAGTGAGAGAGTAGGTGAGTGAGAGAGTGAGTGAGAGAGTGAGCGAGTGAGTGAATCAATCAAATGTATTTATAAAGCCCTTTTTACATCAGCTGATGTCACAAAGTGCTGTACAGAAACCCAGCCTAAAACCCCAAACAGCAAGCAATGTAGATGTTTTAGGCTGGGTTTCTGTACAGCACTTTGAGATATCAGCTGATGTACGAAGGGCTATATAAATACATTTGATTTGATGTAGAAGCACGATGGCTAGGAAAAACTCTCTAGAATGGTCAGAACCGAGGAAGGGTCCTAAAGAGGAGCCAGGCTAGGAGGGGTGGCCAGTCCTCTTCTGGCTGTGCCAGGTGTAGATTATAACAGTACATGGCCAAGATGTTCAAACGTTCATAGATGACCAGCAGGGTCAAATAATAATAATCACAGTGGTTGTAGAGGGTGCAACAGGACAGCATCTCAGGAGTAAATGTCATTTGGCTTTTCATAGCCGATCATTCAGAGTCGAAAACAGCAGGTCTGGGACAGGTAGCGCGTCCAGTGAACAGGTCAGCGTTCCATAGCCGCAGGCAGAACAGTTGAAACTGGAGCAGCAGCACAACCAGGTGGACTGGGGACAGCAAGGAGTCATCAGGCCAGGTAGTCCCGAGGCACTGTCCTAGAGCTCAGGTCCCCCTGAGAGAAGAGAGAGTGAAAGAGAGAGGAGAAGAGAGTGAGGGAAGTAGAGAGAGCATACTTAAATTCACACAGGACACCAGATA